>NW_023618543.1:110000-112500 GCF_015220745.1 Sebastes umbrosus | reverse complement strand
ACAGTGTGTTTTAATAGGTAAGGCTCAGGAGGCCTACTCTGCTCTGACAGTGGCAGAAAGTAAAATCTATTTAACTGTTAAATCTGCTGTATTAAAGGCCTACGAGTTAGTCCCAGAAGCGTATCGACAGAAGTTCAGGACCTGGGAGAAGTCTGGTAAACAGAGTCATGTGGAGTTTGCCAGAGATTTGGTCACTTTTTTCAGTCGTTGGTGCAATGCCGTAAAGGTAGACACTTATAATGCTTTATGTGATCTGGTTGTTTTGGAACAATTTAAAAATTCCATCCCCAGCCACATCGCTGTTTATATCGGTGAGCATAAGGTGAAGACTGCTGCTGAGGCCGCCACCCTGGCTGATGACTACGTACTGACGCACAGAGGTGACCGCAACTTCAGGGTCCCAGACGGAGGTGGTATGTATCGTGCCTCGGGTAGACGAGAGGAGAAACCTCATCCACGCCTTGGTAGGTTGGAACACTATACACGAGGCCAGACGCATTTTGACTCTTCAAGAGTATGTAACTTTTGCAGGGGTAGAGGGCACTGGAAAGCTGACTGTCCCAGAGCTAATGCTGGAAGAGGGTATAACGGGGGTCGGTTGAACTCTGGTGTTTGTGCTGTATCTGTGGAACCTGTCCCTGTTGTCTCTCCCTTTCGACAGGTTAACATTGGAGAGCCATGCAGGTTGGAGGAACCTGACTTCTCTGCCTTTGTGTCTGACGGCTGTGTGTCACTGGTGGGAGGAAACAGTGTGCCGGTAAAAATCTTGAGAGATACCGCAGCATATGACTCGTACGTTTTGAGCTCTGTTCTGCCATTTTGTGATGATTCTGATACTG
The DNA here is from genome assembly GCF_015220745.1 of Sebastes umbrosus. Classification (NCBI taxonomy): domain Eukaryota; kingdom Metazoa; phylum Chordata; class Actinopteri; order Perciformes; family Sebastidae; genus Sebastes; species Sebastes umbrosus. The sequence continues at coordinate 111,661 of NW_023618543.1, read as the reverse complement.
GGGACTTTGTCCTGATGCGGGGTATGGGTTTGAACGTTGTGCCTGTTCCTCTGCATTCTGTTGAAATTAACTGTGGTTTGGTGCAGGGTAAGGTCGCCATGGGAGTCCGTCCTGCACTGCCGATCGAAGGTGTGGACATCATTCTTGGTAACGGCCTGGCTGGCAGCCAGGTGTGGGCCGAGCGTCCACCACCTCCTATAGTGTCATCTTCACCCACTGTGACTGGTAACCCAGATGAGAACGCTCTGTGTTTCCCAGAAGTGTTTACCGCTTGCGCTGTGACACGGGCTATGAGCCGTGCACAGGGGGAACCTGAGCAGGGTGAAGAGGAGTTGAGTGAGGGGGATCTTGTTGTTGTTCCTGACTCATTGTTGTCTGTATCTCGCAGTGACCTAGTGGCGGAGCAGAGAGCTGATCCCTCCCTGAGCGAGCTGTTTGAGGCTGTTCTCTCCACTGAGGATGGAAACAGCGCCGCCAGTGGTTATCTGTTGCAAGGAGAGCTTTTGGTGAGAAAATGGCTGTCGCATGGGGAAGACTTTGTCGGTAAGCCAGTGTTTCAGATTGTGGTTCCTGTAAAGTTTCGTGACGAGGTCCTTCAAACATCACATAACCAGTCAGGACATCTGGGCGTCCGTAAGACGTATAATTACATTTTACGGTATTTTTTTTGGCCTCGTTTAAAGAGAGATGTGTCTCGTTATATTAAATCATGTCACACGTGCCAAATGACAGGTAAACCCAATCAGAGCATTGAACCTGCTCCACTGTGCCCCATCCCAGCGACTGCACAGCCATTTGAATATTTGATCATTGATTGTGTCGGTCCTTTACCTCGTTCCAAAGCAGGCTGTAACTACTTGCTTACTGTGATGTGTCAGAGCACGAGGTATCCAGCCGCATATCCACTGCGTTCTATCACCACGAAGTCGGTAGTGAAAGCACTGACACAATTCATCTCCATCTTCGGAATCCCGAAAGTGATACAGAGTGATCAGGGTTCAAATTTCTCATCCAACCGTTTTGCACAAGTGTGGAAACAGTTGAAGGTCCAACATAACCAGTCTTCCGCATATCACGCACAGAGTCAGGGAGCTCTTGAGAGGTTCCACCAGACTCTGAAGTCTCTTTTGCGTAGTTATTGTGTTGAGCTGAATCAGGACTGGGAGGAAGGGCTGCCATGGCTTCTGTTAGCTGCTAGAGAAGTTGTGCAGGAAAGCACCGGTTTTAGCCCTAACGAACTTGTTTTTGGCCATACAGTGCGTGGGCCGCTCACGCTGCTGCATGACACTGTCACGCCATCAGAACCGCCTAGTAATCTAATAGAGTATGTAAACGGGTTCCGGCATCGTTTGTACTCCGCTGGGGAGATGGCTAAAGAAAAGTTGTCGTCTGCCCAGGAAAAAATGAAGCGTTTGTATGATCGGAAAACCGAGCAGCGCGGGTTTAGTCCTGGAGATCAGGTCCTTGCTTTGTTTCCAATAGTTAAGTCGCCATTTCAAGCTAAATTTACTGGCCCTTTTACTGTACTGCGGCAGGTGTCTGACCAAAATTATATCCTTTCCACGCCGAAGCGTAGGAAAGCAACTCAACTCTGCCATGTCAACATGTTGAAACCGTACTATGCTCGCGAGTCTAGACCTCTCTCAGCAGCGGCGGCTGTT
>NW_023618543.1:40000-102500 GCF_015220745.1 Sebastes umbrosus | reverse complement strand
GATAGATAGATAGATAGATAGATAGATACACATGGTGTAGACATGGTGGCGCTGTAATTAACGCCCAAACATGCGATTTTGGAAAGGCCACGCCCCGCACACGGTAAGTCCGACAGACTTGAAACTTGACACACATGTGCAGCTCCGTGTGATCTACAATAAAGCCTCTGGGACCACTAAAGTCCGCCTAACTAGATTTTCCGCCATATTGGATTTTTTGAAAAACACTTTTTTGACATCTCCTAAGCCGTTGGTCCGATTTCTACCAAATTTTCTATGGATCATTATTGGACTAATGTCATCTAAAGTTGCATAAAGCGTGTTGATACCTCATTGCGTTATGAATCTGTTGACCAATGAACGTTAAGAGGGCAGGGCTCAGCACATCAGTAGACCTAACTTCCCAAGCCTTTGGCCCATCATCTCCAAACTTGCAGCATATGTTCACAAGAGTAGCTGAAACATCCGCTGAAAGTTTCATTCAAATCGGCGACTAGGGGGGCGCTTTGAGCGCGAAAGGCTTGAAACTTGACAGACATGTGCAGCTTCGTGTGATCTACAATAAAGCCTCTGGGACCACTAAAGTCCGCCTGGCAATATTTTCCGCCATATTGGATTTTTTGAAAAACGCATTTTTGACATCTCCTCCTAAACCGTTGGTCCGATTGCTACCAAATTTTCTGTGGATCATTATTGGACTAATGTCATCTAAAGTTGCATAAAACGTGTTGATACCTCATTGCGTTATGAATCTGTTGACCAACAAACTTTTCAATGGTCGGAGCTTAGCAGGAAATTGGCCATAATTCATGGACCATTAGTCAAATCATCATAAATCTTGGTAGATATCTTCAGTACGTGTTTGGGAATAGGCGTACCAAAGCATTTTCCGTTTGACCCATAGGGGGCGCCAAAACTCTCAAAGAGTTTGTGCTGGTTTATTATTCTTTATTGTCTTATGCCGCGGCTCAATTTGCCGTGAGCTGGAATGAGCGAGAAAAATGAAACTTGGCACAATAACTGCAAATGATGTGCATGTGCTTCTCAAGAACTATGACCCCAATCGGCCACATGGTGGCGCTGTAATTAACGCCCAAACATGCGATTTTGGAAAGGCCACACCCCGCACACGGTAAGTCCGACAGACTTGAAACTTGACACACATGTGCAGCTCCGTGTGATCTACAATAAAGCCTCTGGGACCACTAAAGTCCGCCTAACTAGATTTTCCGCCATATTGGATTTTTTGAAAAACACTTTTTTGACATCTCCTCCTAAGCCGTTGGTCCGATTTCTACCAAATTTTCTATGGATCATTATTGGACTAAGCCTGTGTGACACTTACACAGGGATGGAGAGAGAATACTTAACTCAAGTAAAAGTACTGTTGCTTTAAAAGTAATTAAAGTAGAAGTTAAACATGTATTAATATATGTATGTAGATACAAGTAAAAAGTCAGTTAAAATGTACTCTGAGTAAATGTCACTGCGTTACATTTTGAGAAAGGTATTAGTGGAGGGAGGGTAAATAAAAAAGTGTATATGATGATGTTATATGATAGACGTATTAAATTAAAGAACCTGTTTAGGCTACAAAATAGTGCAATAACTTGTCAACGTATACACATCACACCACAAAGCCCTTACGTCCACACCAACAATATATTCCTTGAACACAACTGATGACCAATTATACAACTGCCTTCCTCAGTGTGAGTTTTCCTAGAATTAACCAGAAAAGAGACAAAACCCAGACAATTAAATAAAAATGAAACAAATAAAAAGACACCGCAGCAGGTGCCATAAGCAATATTAAGCTGCAGAAATCAAATAGCATGTCACTTCTTGTAGAATCAACAGCAGAATATAACATCACCAAAGCAAACAACATAGACATGTATATGAACAATATAAACTCCACAGCAGCTGCAGCCACGAACACACATTAAAGCAAAAAGCAGCAGCAGCAGTTCTTGCACATGTGCAGACACAAGCACTATGATTGACGTGCTCCTCTGATAAATAACTTTTTGTTGCACTCACCTGTCTGAATGTCATTCTGTGAGTCTTGTGCAGAGCGAAGTCCTCCTCAATCTGCTGCAAGTTCAACTACTCTGCTCCTTCATTCTCAGTCCATAATATCCACACAACCTCTATGTTCCAGTATAACCAGTCCCAGTGTCTCTGTCCCACTGCATGCTCCTCAAAGTGTTCAAACACTTTGAGCTGAATGAGGCTCTGCAATCATAAACAGCAGAAAGGCCTCAAACACCTCATTGAAGTTAAAAGTTCTGGGAGAAGTTTCTTCCAGAAATCCTCTTTCGATTTAGACAACAAACCTACTTTGTTATGTTTAGGAAATGATCATGGTTTGGGTTCAAATAAACCCTTTCTTGCAAACTTCTCCCATGTGCCAGTGAAAGCAGAAGCCACCTGGAGGATCCAGCATTTTAGCATTGAGCATGTTAGAAAGATCCAGCATGCACCTGAAGATCACATGACATCATGGGTGTGTTTGATTTGTGTCACTCAGCATTCACACACACACATTCATTGCCCATCAGGATGTTATCTAAATACTCATTCACACGCCGATGGCTATGCCTTCGGGAGCAATTTTGGGGTTAAGTGTCTTGCTCAAGGACACGTCGACATGTGACCCGGAGGAGACGGGGATCGACCTGCTCTACCCTCTGAGCCACAGCCGCCCTGGGTGGTACATTACTCTGATTAATTAAGATGACACTTTTCTTTTCTTTTTACCTAAACTATGGCAGGTTTTATAAACTTTTTTTTTTATTCAGGATGCAACTTCAAATGCAGCAAAGTACAATACTTGGGATAAAAAAAAAACTTAAGTAAAAATAAATTATACATAAATACACACACACAAAAAAAAGATGAAATGTAATTTATTATTTCCACTCCTGCAGTTACAGCAACAAGCGCTGATGAAAAAAAAAGAGCAGACAGACATGAAAACCACATTTTCCTCCAGTCAACAATCTATATATACACTCACATCCCCGACTCCACGGTGATCTCTTAAAACTGCAGGGAGAACAAGATTAGAAAGCAGAGACGGGGAATTATACCATAATGACATGCTAAACACATGTTCACACATACAGGCAACACGCTGCATCACATATCGCCATCAACCTGTCGCTTTCTTCTTCATCTTCTTCTTTTTCAGTTTCATTTTATAATCACAACCCCATGTTTGTTTTTGCCAGCTGTAATGTTAATTATAATGTGACACTGCACCCGATTAGACTAATTACTACATCTCTGATTACTACATCTCTAATTACTACATCTCTAATTACTACATCTCTGATTACTACATCTCTGATTACTACATCTCTGATTACATCTCTGATTACTACATCTCTGATTACTACATCTCTAATTACTACATCTCTGATTACTACATCTCTGATTACTACATCTCTAATTACTACATCTCTGATTACTACATCTCTAATTACTACATCTCTAATTACTACATCTCTGATTACTACATCTCTGATTACTACATCTCTGATTACTACATCTCTAATTACTACATCTCTGATTACTACATCTCTAATTACTACATCTCTGATTACTACATCTCTGATTACTACATCTCTAATTACTACATCTCTGATTACTACATCTCTGATTACATCTCTGATTACTACATCTCTGATTACTACATCTCTAATTACTACATCTCTGATTACTACATCTCTAATTACTACATCTCTGATTACTACATCTCTGATTACTACATCTCTAATTACTACATCTCTGATTACTACATCTCTGATTACTACATCTCTAATTACTACATCTCTAATTACTACATCTATTTCTGTTCCACTAGCTTTTCTCCATCTCCTCCGTCCCGCTGCTCCTCACCAATCCCGCCCCCACAGCCCCTCAGCCAATCACAACCAGGGAAAGTGACATGACACATAAACAACCAATTACAGACAATTAAATTAACCAATAAAGGTTGTACTCAAAGTAAACCACCTGCTCACCAAGTACACTGCAACCAACCTATTTAAAGTTACACAACATACTGTGTGTTTATATTGATCTAAACATGTAAATATCAACATACTGTGTGTTTATATTGATCTAAACATGTAAATATCAACATACTGTGTGTTTATATTGATCTAAACATGTAAATATCAACATACTGTGTGTTTATATTGATCTGAACATGTAAATATTAACATACTGTGTGTTTATATTGATCTGAACATGTAAATATCAACATACTGTGTGTTTATATTGATCTAAACATGTAAATATCAACATACTGTGTGTTTATATTGATCTAAACATGTAAATATTAACATACTGTGTGTTTATATTGATCTGAACATGTAAATATTAACATACTGTGTGTTTATATTGATCTGAACATGTAAATATTAACATACTGTGTGTTTATATTGATCTGAACATGTAAATATTAACATACTGTGTGTTTATATTGATCTGAACATGTAAATATTAACATACTGTGTGTTTATATTGATCTGAACATGTAAATATCAACATACTGTGTGTTTATATTGATCTGAACATGTAAATATCAACATACTGTGTGTTTATATTGATCTGAACGTGTAAATATTAACCAAAACATATTTATTCTGAGCAGAACCAGCAGGAAACTGGTAGTAGACCAGGAAATCAGCCAACATGGAAATCAGGGGCAGGACAACTTGCCCTGGGGCAACAATTAGTTTTGATTTTCCAGCTCCGATGAAGATCGGGCTAGGGTTAGGTTTCAAGCCTCAGGGCCATATTTTAACCATTATATGCTATTTCAGCATATAATTATTAAATAAAGTTTATAATAAAGTAATTTTCGATACTTTTGGAGGTAAATATTGGAGTAATTTGGCAGTAATTCCAAAGACATTTCAAATAGTCCTAATTACCATGAAATTTGCGAACCCGTAAAATGAAGTGTTACCAAAAAGTTTTAAAGAAGCAGAAAGAAAAAACACTTCAGAGTCTTTTTGTTCAAGTTAATTTTATTTGTGAAAGCAGTAAAGAAATAAAGAAAGTTAAACCCAACGACGACATCTGTAGATGAAGACTTGTAGTTTATCTATATGGATATAATCTATATTATGGATATAAAATGCACCTCTAACAGGATATCCCCAAAATGATCTTCAAGACTACAATAATTATATATTCTTATAATCTCACCACAGCTTAATTAAGCATAGAAAATATTACAGAAGACTTTAAAGGCTCGATTAAAACTAATAATAATTCTAACTCAACGGACCCGACACATTACAATCTTTATAGTGTAAATTCGATCAGAAACAACAAGTAGTACCATCAGAACTAGCTCTACTTTTCAATTATTCTACAGTAAGTCAATAATTAATTAACCTGCACCCTCACACATTTAGTAATATCTGTTAGAAAATCATAAAGAAGCTGTACATGTGTGTTTGAAGCATAATTGTGTGTAGTGGTGGAGGAAGTTAAAGTACTAATCCAACAGTGTGAAAATACTCTCTTACAGTTAAAGTACTAATACCACAGTGTGAAAATACTCTCTTACAGTTAAAGTACTAATACCATAGTATGAAAATACTCTCTTACAGTTAAAGTACTAATCCAACAGTGTGAAAATACTCTCTTACAGTTAAAGTACTAATCCCACAGTGTGAAAATACTCTCTTATAGTTAAAGTACTAATCCCACAGTGTGAAAATACTCTCTTACAGTTAAAGTACTAATCCCACACAGTAATATCAATACTATAGTAAAAGTAAAAGTCTGTCAGTATAATCAGTAAAATGTAGTGAAAGTATTAAACTGTTGTACTCTTATATATTCTAGCATTAGATTATTATTACTCTTGCATTCATGTCAAATCAGGATTTTACTGATGTAGTTCGTTGAGCTAGAGCTACTGTTGAACTATTAACTAATGATTATTTTCATTATGGATTAATCCGATGATTATTTTGCTCCATTAATCGATTGTTTGTAAAAATAGTGAGAAATGGCGTCAACATTAGTACTAACACATTAACATTAGTACTAACACATTAACATTAGTACTAACACATTAACATTAGGACTAATACATTAACATTAGTACTAACACATTAACATTAGTACTAACACATTAACATTAGTACTAATACATTAACATTAGGACTAATACATTAACATTAGTACTAACACATTAACATTAGTACTAACACATTAACATTAGTACTAACACATTAACATTAGTACTAATACATTAACATTAGTACTAACACATTAACATTAGTACTAATACATTAACATTAGTACTAATACATTAACATTAGTACTAATACATTAACATTAGGACTAACACATTAACATTAGGACTAATACATTAACATTAGGACTAACACATTAACATTAGGTTACCCTAACCATAACCCTAACCCTAACCCTAAACCCTAACCCTAACCCTAACCCTAACCCTTAACCCTAACCCTAACCCTAGCCGAACGTTTTTCTCGAATATCTCCCGAACCGAACGTCATAGACACTTGGAAACGTGCTCTGTCTGACATCATTCGACCACGCTGAACATGCCTGTCATGCTTGTGAGTCTCTACGACCTTCCGTTACAGAGATATCAATTTTTTGATATAGAAAAGTCGCGTAACTCCGCAACCGAAAGTCGGACAGACTTGTCAGTGCTATCAGTGGAAAGAACGACCCCGAAAATGGGGGGGGTACGTCAAGGTCTCATCGCTCTGTCATGTTCACACAAAGAGTTAATGAGGATGATCAAGGATGATCAATTTGATCATCGTGGTTATCATGCCCTTACCTAACCCTAACCCTAACCCTAACCCTAACCTAACCCTAACCCTAACCCTAACCCTAAACCCTAACCCTAACCCTAACCCTAACCCTAACCCTCTAACCCTAACCCTAACCCTAACCCTAACGTGCTCTGTCTGACATAATTCGACCACGCTGAGCACGCCTGTCGTGGTTGTGAGTCTCTACGACCTTCCGTTCCAGAGATATCAATTTTTTGATATAAAAAAGTTCCGTAACTTCGCAACCGAAAGTCGCACAGACTTGTCAGTGCTATCAGTGGAAAGAACGAACCCGAAAATGGGGGGGTACGTCAAGGTCTCATCGCTCTGTCATGTTCACACAAAGAGTTAATGAGGATGATCAAGGATGATCAATTTGATCATCGTGGTTATCATGCCCTTACCTAAGCCTAACCCTAACCCTAACCCTAGCCGAACGTTTTTCTCGAATATCTCCTGAACCGAACGTCGTAGACACTTGGAAACGTGCTCTGTCTGACATAATTCGACCACGCTGAACACGCCTGTCGTGGTTGTGAGTCTCTACGACCTTCCGTTCCAGAGATATCAATTTTTTGATATAAAAAAGTTGCGTAACTTCGCAACCGAAAGTCGCACAGACTTGTCAGTGCTATCAGTGGAAAGAACGAACCCGAAAATGGGGGGGTACGTCAAGGTCTCATCGCTCTGTCATGTTCACACAAAGAGTTAATGAGGATGATCAAGGATGATCAATTTGATCATCGTGGTTATCATGCCCTTACCTAACCCTAACCCTAACCCCAACCCTAAACCCTAACCACATCCTGGTCCTCCGCCTCATCTGGGAGTCGAACCCGGGTCTCCCGGGGCAGAGAGCTGCTCCAGCCACCTCACCCATCCATCCCGACAGGAACAGGAACCAGCTCACACACACAGCATCATACAGCCACACACACTTACATACAGATCTTTAGGCCAGTGCAAATAAACCTCCACCGGATCTATCAACCCCAACCATAACCCAAACCTAACCCTAACCCTAACCCCTAACCCCTAACCCTAACCCTAACTCCGCAACCGAAAGTCGGACAGACTTGTCAGTGCTATCAGTGGAAAGAACGACCCCGAAAATGGGGGGGTACGTCAAGGTCTCATCGCTCTGTCATGTTCACACAAAGAGTTAATGAGGATGATCAAGGATGATCAATTTGATCATCGTGGTTATCATGCCCTTACCTAACCCTAACCCTAACCCCAACCCTAACCCCAACCCTAAACCCTAACCACATCCTGGTCCTCCGCCTCATCTGGGAGTCGAACCCGGGTCTCCCGGGGCAGAGAGCTGCTCTAGCCACCTCACCCATCCATCCCGACAGGAACAGGAACCAGCTCACACACACAGCATCATACAGCCACACACACTTACATACAGATCTTTAGACCAGTGCAAATAAACCTCCACCGGATCTATCAACCCCAACCATAACCCAAACCTAACCCAGCCAGTGCCACTGACCTGTTCTTATTACTTGGTTTTATTTATTTATTGATTTTATTGTTTTTAACACTTCTGACATAACTGTATGATGCATAAAATACTGTGTCCCATTGGGGACTTGAACCCTGGTCTGCCGGGTGTGAGGGCAGACCTCCAGCAGGAGAGCCACACACCATATCTCTCAAATGACCACCTAAACTGTAAACATACCTCCTTGTCCATACTTCCTTGTCTCCTCCCCCCTTCCACACCCCCTGTTGGACCAATCAAACATAACAACCAGTTTTCCCTCCGAAATTTAAACCCAAACTTGCCTCATCATCCTATCACAGGACACCACCAGAAATCAGACATACTGATTGGGTAGTTGAAGCTTACAGGAAGGACTCACACCCCTTCCTGTAACACTTAACTACCCACAGAGCTGTGCCGGCACTCACACAATTCTTCTGATGAAGCAGCAACTCTGCGAAACGTCAGGAACCACTCGACGGCACAGGACACCTTTTACTCTTTTTTAGCCTTTTAATTACACCATTGTGTTTTATTGTTGTTTTTTATCTTGGTTTTAATTGTTAAAATTTTAACCTATTAAAACTAAATACCTTTTTAAATCGTCTGTGGAGGGCTCTACCAGGCTGCACTCTGGCCTAGCTTTCAGGCCTCCATTTTCTCCAAACACATGGACTTCTGCACCTAACAAACAATTTGCAGACTGTTTTTTGGAAAGCCTCTCCTCTAAGCTGTCTCAGCAGGCCCACTGGGAAGCTCCTACCACATCTACCTTCCAGGAGATACACCAAGCCACTTCCTCAAGGCCTACCTCGGCACCCACCCAAAAGGACCAGCAGGCCAGAGACCTCCACCTGCATTCCCTACGTAAGAGCCCACACAATTTTTTACGATTAACAAATGTTTTTACACAGAGGAAAGGATGTGCCCTCGAGTGGCAGAGGTAAGTCGGCACGGCTCTCACACACACACGCACACACTACACCACAACCACTCATGTCCATCCCACACCGTAGAACACCAGTCAACCATCCTACCACACATACAGCCACAACCATGGACACACAACATACATCCACACTCAATCACCCACCAGATCCACACACCAGAATGCTCAGCAAACAATATTTCAAAATCATACAGGCCATACACCACAAACACATAGCAGATACAGCCATTTCTACACAAACATTTCCACCTGGGATGATGAGGCATGTTCATAGACTCTCAGCTTTCATAAAGCCATCCACACCCACTGAACACACACGCAGCCAAATTCAGGCCAACACTATCAACTGGATGCACACTAATATGATCATCCTACAACAACACTATCAGTCGACCATACATACCCTCACCAACACCACCCATAACCCCCTGGCCCTCCAAATAGCCATTGGTTGGGCCAGGAAGCGCTATGGCCACAGATTAAGACAGGAAACCATACATTCACTATAACACACCTTCAACACACAACACACCTCCTCTCAACCCCCTCCCAAGTCTACCCTCAGGTCGGACAGCTCTCTGTCCCCGATCCCGGAGCTCTCAGATGAGGTGGACTTCCCACCCCTGCCGGCCCCGCACAGGCCCCCCCTTTCCCTTGGATCCCAACACATCACCCGACACCACCAGCAGGTTAACCGGGAACCCCTGCTCCCTACCCCACCACCAACTCGAGGACTCATTCCTGCACCCAACCAGCCCCCACCGGACCCACCACAGGCCTCCCGCCCACAGAAGCAACTCACCATATCCTTTACCAAACGGACCCCTCCCTCCTCAGCACCTGCCTCTTCACTGCCCCGGACACCCAAACAGGTCCCCGCTCCGGCAGAAACCTCATCTCCACTTCCACAGCGGACCAAGAGGATTCCCAACCAGACCACCCAGGAGATCAGCCCCATCTACCCTGCCAACCACAAGGCCCTTAGCCTGGATACAATAACATCCCCCACCATTCACAGTAAGCATAACCTTGCAGTCATAACCATTGACACCATCTCTCCTCTCCCTCTCACACCCACAGGTGGCGCTGGTGACCGGATTGGCCTTGTCGGGCGGCGGGCCCCAATTGAGCAGCTGCAGGAGGCTACACCCATGATGATTGGGACTCCAAAGGCTAACACTGCCACTCTGAAAGCCCTATCTGAGCCCTCCACTCGGCGCTCTTTTGGGGTCGCGCCGCCTGCCTTGGCCTCTCTGGAAGCCAGCGTTACCACAGGTCTGGTATCCAACACCCAAGAACTCTTCACCTACACCCCTTCCTTCGACCCCGACAGAAGCTACTCCCCAGGCCCCTGCATACCCACCTGCCACAACACCGGATCCGACGATTGGACCATCACAACACGGACGCCATATGTGTTATTGGGTGACGACAACATCAGCAAATTCCCATCTCACTCAAACACGGATCTACAACTCGACAGCTACCCCTCTGCCAACTTCCGGAAATTCTACAAGCTTTTTAAAAGGACAGCACCCAACCCCACCACTGCAACCGTCATCCTCGCAGTTGGCCTAAATGACATGACAGGACAGGACCCCAAGATCACCGGCAGAATACTAAAAGACATGCTGAGACATGCAGAGGTCGCCTTCCCTAACGCCGATATATTTGTACCCCTCATCAACTACTCCCCAAACCTCATACCCATATACAGGCGCAACCTCAAATACATCAACTTGGTCATCAGTACTCTTCAACATATCCCGGCAATCCCACCCCAGGACTTCATAACGGAACCCAATGGTCTTACCTGGACGCCCACCACAGCCAAGCTCATCCTCAAGAAGTGGCGTCAGTTCCTCATCATTTAATTCCTAACCTTAACCCTTACCCACCCTCTCATCCTAACCCTACCCCTACCCCCCTAACCCTAACCTCCTACCTGAACCCCAAACCCCCTAACCTTACCCTGACCCTACCTTTTTACCCTAACCCTAACCCCCTACCTGAACCCTAACCCCCCAACCTTACCCTGACCCAACCTTCTTACCCTAACCTCTACCCACCCCCTTACCCTAACCCTAACCTCTACCCACCCCCTTACCCTAACCCTAACCTCTACCCACCCCCTTACCCTAACCCTAACCTCTACCCACCCTCTTACCCTAACCCTAACCCCAACCCTAAACCCTAACCACATCCTGGTCCTCCGCCTCATCTGGGAGTCGAACCCGGGTCTCCCGGGGCAGAGAGCTGCTCCAGCCACCTCACCCATCCATCCCGACAGGAACAGGAACCAGCTCACACACACAGCATCATACAGCCACACACACTTACATACAGATCTTTAGGCCAGTGCAAATAAACCTCCACCGGATCTATCAACCCCAACCATAACCCAAACCTAACCCTAACCCTAACCCTAACCCTAACCCTAACCCTAACCCTAACCCTAACTCCGCAACCGAAAGTCGGACAGACTTGTCAGTGCTATCAGTGGAAAGAACGACCCCGAAAATGGGGGGGTACGTCAAGGTCTCATCGCTCTGTCATGTTCACACAAAGAGTTAATGAGGATGATCAAGGATGATCAATTTGATCATCGTGGTTATCATGCCCTTACCTAAGCCTAACCCTAACCCTAACCCTAGCCGAACGTTTTTCTCGAATATCTCCCGAACCGAACGTCGTAGACACTTGGAAACGTGCTCTGTCTGACATAATTCGACCACGCTGAACACGCCTGTCGTGCTTGTGAGTCTCTACGACCTTCCGTTCCAGAGATATCAATTTTTTCATATAAAAAAGTCGCGTAACTCCGCAACCGAAAGTCGGACAGACTTGTCAGTGCTATCAGTGGAAAGAACGACCCCGAAAATGGGGGGGTACGTCAAGGTCTCATCGCTCTGTCATGTTCACACAAAGAGTTAATGAGGATGATCAAGGATGATCAATTTGATCATCGTGGTTATCATGCCCTTACCTAAGCCTAACCCTAACCCTAACCCTAACCCTAACCCTAACCCTAACCCCTAACCCTAACCCTAACCCTAACCCTAACCCTCTACCCCTAACCCCCTAACCCTAACCCTCTAACCCTAACCCTAACCCTAACCCTTGGAAATGAGCTCCGTCTGACATAATTCGGCCACGCTGAACACGCCTGACTTGAATCTGAGTCTCTACGACCTTCCGTTCCCGAGATACAACACAATTCCACTCGGGGAAATGGCAAAATGTGCCATATCTCGAGAACGGAAGGTTGTAGAGACTCAGGACCAAGACTAGCGTACTCAGGGAGCCCTAAAATACAAAAGAAAACTGATCCCGAGTCTTTACGATATTCCGTTCCAAAGATATAGCCCAAAACCCACTTGGGGAAATTTCCCCGTGAAGTTTTTATCCCCTTAACCTAACCCTAACCCCTAACCCTAACCCTCTAACCCTAACCCTCTAACCCTAACCCTCTAACCATAACCCTCTAACCCTAACCCTCTAACCATAACCCTCTAACCATAACCCAAAGGTAAGTAGAGTGAAGACAAGAAGATCTATATATCTATCTATCAATCACTCTATCTATCTATCTATCTATCTATCTATCACTCTATCTATCACTCTATCTATCTATCACTCTATCTATCACTCTATCTATCTATCTATCACTCTATCACTCTATCTATCTATCACTCTATCTATCTATCACTATCTATCTATCTATCTATCACTCTACCTATCTATCTATCTATCTATCTATCCATCTATCACTCTATCTATCTATCTATCACTCTATCTATCTATCTATCACTCTATCACTCTATCTATCTATCACTCTATCTATTACTCTATCTATCTATCACTCTATCTATCTATCTATCTATCTATCACTCCATCTATCTATCACTCTATCTATCTATCTATCACTCTATCTATCTATCACTCTATCTATCTATCTATCTATCACTCTATCTATCTATCTATCACTCTATCTATCTATCACTCTATCTATCTATCTATCACTCTATCTATCTATCACTCTATCTATCTTCTTCTTGTGGAGGAAAAGTGAAAACCAACGGAGTATCACGACTGGACTGAAGGATGAACTTAGCTGGATGTCTATTACAGACCATAATATCCTGTCATTTCACCAGAATCCATCTGTAACATCTGTACAACATCTGTAAGCCCCGCCCCCAGCCTGTGATTGACAGTTGTGAGGATGGGGGGGGGGTAATCTGTGTGGGTGGGGCCTGATGTGTGTCAGAGTAAAAACCACTAATCCATCCAGACAACAGAGAGAGAGAGAGAGAGAGAGAGGAGGGAATAGAACCATCATAGAACCAGAATAGAACTTTAATAGAACCACAGCAGGAATAAAACAAGGACCTTCATCTTCATCAGCTTCATCTTCATCGATTGACACATCTGAACACCCGCACAGGTTGTTCAGATGTGGTTAGGGTTAGTAAGGTAAGTGGGTTTAGTTGTTGTGATGTCGCTGTTTCATGTTGTCTGATCTCTCCTCCTCCTCCTCCTCTTCTTCCTCCTCCTCCTCCTCTTCCTCCTCCTCCTCCTCTTCCTCTTTCTCTTCCTCCTCTTCCTCCTCCTCCTCCTCCTCCTCCTCAGCCTCCTCCTCCTCTTCCTCCTCTTCCTCCTCCTCTTCCTCCTCCTCATCCTCATTGTCTCTGACAGCTGAATCCTTCAAACATATTTATGAATCATCTCAACATAAAGTTTTTATTTTCAGCTGAATGAAACAGAACTGATGTGAAGCTTCAGGTCTGGGTTCAGATCAGGGTTAGGGAACCCGAACAATAACATTTATATGTACTGTGTGTATATACATATATATACACACACAGTATATATACACACAGTATATATATGCAAATATATGCACAAGATAAGCTTACAATCAAAATTGATAAAGAGTAATTAAAGGAAGTCAGTGGTTTTAAGTTTCTAGGTGTCATTCTGGATTCACAACTCAAATTTGACAAACATGTTAAAAAGTTATACAAGACAGTAAACGTCAATATGAACTGTTTTAGATTGATACGACAGTAAACGTCAATGTGAACTGTTTTAGAATGATACGACAGTAAACGTCAATATGAACTGTTTTAGATTGATACGACAGTAAACGTCAATGTGAACTGTTTTAGAATGATACGACAGTAAAGGTCAATGTGAACTGTTTTAGAATGATACGACAGTAAACGTCAATATGAACTGTTTTAGAATGATACGACAGTAAAGGTCAATGTGAACTGTTTTAGAATGATACGACAGTAAACGTCAATATGAACTGTTTTAGAATGATACGACAGTAAAGGTCAATGTGAACTGTTTTAGAATGATACGACAGTAAAGGTCAATGTGAACTGTTTTAGAATGATACGACAGTAAACGTCAATATGAACTGTTTTAGATTGATATGACAGTAAAGGTCAATGTGAACTGTTTTAGAATGATACGAAAGTAAAGGTCAATGTGAACTGTTTTAGAATGATACGACAGTAAAGGTCAATGTGAACTGTTTTAGAATGATACGACAGTAAAGGTCAATGTGAACTGTTTATGCATGCCATGATATTTTCACACTTGTCTTGTTGTGTTACTGTATGGAGCCAGACTTCCTGTTGCATCGCTATAGAAACAAGCACTGAAGATAATGGATCAAAAACAAATGAAATGGCAAAACTGGATAATTCTGAAAAAGTACAAGCTGCTCAGTTTTCATAGTTTCAAGTTTTCTTTTATCAGACTGATTTTTAAATGTGTGAACAATGTCTCCCTAGCTGTACTTTGTCCATATGTCACCAAAATTAATACCAATAGATGATAGCTACAAGGGGATCAATAGATTATAGCTACTAGGGGATCAATGAATTAATACCAATAGATAATAGCCACTAGGGGATCAATGAATGAATACCAATAGATAATAGCCACTAGGGGATCAATGAATGAATACCAATAGATAATAGCCACTAGGGATCAATGAATGAATACCAATAGATAATAGCCACTAGGGGATCAATGAATGAATACCAATAGATAATAGCCACTAGGGGATCAATGAATGAATACCAATAGATAATAGCCACTAGGGGATCAATGAATGAATACCAATAGATAATAGCCACTAGGGATCAATGAATGAATACCAATAGATAATAGCTACTAGGGGATCAATGAATGAATACCAATAGATAATAGCCACTAGGGATCAATGAATGAATACCAATAGATAATAGCCACTAGGGGATCAATGAATGAATACCAATAGATAATAGCCACTAGGGGATCAATGAATGAATACCAATAGATAATAGCCACTAGGGGATCAATGAATGAATACCAATAGATAATAGCCACTAGGGGATCAATGAATAGCCACTAGGGGATCAATAAATGGTAACTGCAGAGTGGCAGAAGGCAAAACAACATTCGGTCAGTCATCTTCAGTAAAAGGAAACATTTCTGGAACATCGTACCAACGCAAAAAAAAAACACAACCCGACCTGAAAACGTTTAATGAAACGGTGAAACACTGAAACTAAACCCAACCTATGATCACTGATTATTGATTGGGAACATACACATATAAATTGATTGTAATGTACGATGTTGTATTATGTGATTTTATTTAAGATGTGCTATTCTGTGTTTTTTTATTTATTTTCTTTTTCTTAAAAACCAAACCAGGGACAAGGTCTGCACATTAGCTACGGCTAGAAGTCCAATATATGTTGCATCAGTTGCACCATAATTAAGTGTAACAATGACTATGTATTGTCCCTGTCAGATAGACTAATAAAGAAAATATATATATATATATATATATATATATCTCACATTACGAATCATATTAACAACATGTCTTCTTTTTCTTTTGGTATCAATCACTTCCTGTCTCCAATTTACTGGTGAGTAACGCATACGCACACGCACACGCACACGCATGTTCATCTATATATATAAAAGTAATAACTGCAAATACTTTAGTATATCCAGTATTAATATAATTAACACTTACCCAGTGTAATTCTCCTCTAACTTATTGTTTTTATAGATATCATATTTGATATTTTTCCATATTAATCCCAGTTTAGATAGTTGAAGTAGAAGTATTTACTGCAGCTAGATTAGTATATAATATGTAGTATAATATGTAGTATAGTATATAATATATAATATGTAGTATAGTATATAATATATAGTATAATATATATGTAGTATAGTATATAATATGTAGTATAGTATATAATATGTAGCATAATATGTAGTATAGTATATAATATGTAGTATAGTATATAATATGTAGTATAGTATATAATATGTAGTATAATATATAATATGTAGTATAATATGTAGTATAATATATAATATGTAGTATAGTATATAATATGTAGTATAATATGTAGTATAATATATAATATGTAGTATAGTATATAATATGTAGTATAGTATATATGTAGTATAATATGTAGTATAGTATATAATATGTAGTATAATATATAATATGTAGTATAATATGTAGTATAGTATATAATATGTAGTATAGTATATAATATGTAGTATAGTATATAATATGTAGTATAATATATAATATGTAGTATAGTATATAATATGTAGTATAGTATATATGTAGTATAATATGTAGTATAGTATATAATATGTAGTATAATATGTAGTATAGTATATAATATGTAGTATAATATATAATATGTAGTATAATATGTAGTATAGTATATAATATGTAGTATAGTATATAATATGTAGTATAGTATATAATATGTAGTATAATATATAATATGTAGTATAGTATATAATATGTAGTATAATATGTAGTATAGTATATAATATGTAGTATAGTATATAATATGTAGTATAGTATATAATATGTAGTATAATATATAATATGTAGTATAATATGTAGTATTATATCTAGTATAGTATATAATATGTAGTATAGTATATAATATGTAGTATAATATATAATATGTAGTATAATATATAATATGTAGTATAGTATATAATATGTAGTATAATATATAATATGTAGTATAATATATAATATGTAGTATAATATGTAGTATAGCATATAATATATAGTATAATATATAATATGTAGTATAGTATATAATATGTAGTATAATATATAATATGTAGTATAGTATATAATATGTAGTATAATATATAATATGTAGTATAATATATAATATGTAGTATAGTATATAATATGTAGTATAATATATAATATGTAGTATAATATGTAGTATAGTATATAATATATAGTATAATATATAATATGTAGTATAGTATATAATATGTAGTATAGTATATAATATGTAGTATAGTATATAATATGTAGTATAGTATATAATATGTAGTATAATATATAATATGTAGTATAATATGTAGTATTATATCTAGTATAGTATATAATATGTAGTATAGTATATAATATGTAGTATAATATATAATATGTAGTATAATATATAATATGTAGTATAGTATATAATATGTAGTATAATATATAATATGTAGTATAATATATAATATGTAGTATAATATGTAGTATAGTATATAATATATAGTATAATATATAATATGTAGTATAGTATATAATATGTAGTATAATATATAATATGTAGTATAATATATAATATGTAGTATAGTATATAATATGTAGTATAATATATAATATGTAGTATAATATGTAGTATAGTATATAATATATAGTATAATATATAATATGTAGTATAGTATATAATATGTAGTATAGTATATAATATGTAGTATAGTATATAATATGTAGTATAGTATATAGTATGTAGTATAATATATAATATGTAGTATAATATGTAGTATTATATCTAGTATAGTATATAATATGTAGTATAGTATATAATATGTAGTATAATATATAATATGTAGTATAATATATAATATG
The DNA here is from genome assembly GCF_015220745.1 of Sebastes umbrosus. Taxonomy (NCBI): domain Eukaryota; kingdom Metazoa; phylum Chordata; class Actinopteri; order Perciformes; family Sebastidae; genus Sebastes; species Sebastes umbrosus. The sequence goes on along the minus strand of NW_023618543.1, from coordinate 84,243 downwards.
TAGTATAGTATATAATATGTAGTATAATATATAATATGTAGTATAATATATAATATGTAGTATAATATGTAGTATAGTATATAATATATAGTATAATATATAATATGTAGTATAGTATATAATATGTAGTATAATATATAATATGTAGTATAGTATATAATATGTAGTATAATATATAATATGTAGTATAATATGTAGTATAGTATATAATATATAGTATAATATATAATATGTAGTATAGTATATAATATGTAGTATAGTATATAATATGTAGTATGGTATATAATATGTAGTATAATATATAATATGTAGTATTATATTTAGTATAATATATAATATGTAGTATAGTATATTATATGTAGTATAATATATAATATGTAGTATAATATATAATATTTAGTATAGTATATAATATGTAGTATAGTATATAATATGTAGTATAGTATATAATATGTAGTATAGTATATAATATGTAGTATAATATGTGGTATAGTATATAATATGTAGTATAGTATATAATATGTAGTATAGTATATAATATGTAGTATAATATGTAGTATAGTATATAATATATAGTATAATATATAATATGTAGTATAGTATATAATATGTAGTATAGTATATAATATGTAGTATAGTATATAATATGTAGTATAATATGTAGTATAATATATAGTATAATATATAATATGTAGTATAGTATATAATATGTAGTATAGTATATAATATGTAGTATAATATGTAGTATAATATATAATATATAGTATAATATATAATATGTAGTATAGTATATAATATGTAGTATAGTATATAATATGTAGTATAGTACATAATATTTAGTATAATATATAATATGTAGTATAGTATATAATATGTAGTATAGTATATAATATGTAGTATAGTATATAATATGTAGTATAGTATATAATATTTAGTATAATATATAATATGTAGTATAGTATATAATATGTAGTATAGTATATAATATGTAGTATAGTATATAATATGTAGTATAGTATATAATATGTAGTATAATATGTAGTATAATATATAATATATAGTATAATATATAATATGTAGTATAGTATATAATATGTAGTATAGTATATAATATTTAGTATAATATATAATATGTAGTATAGTATATAATATGTAGTATAGTATATAATATGTAGTATAGTATATAATATGTAGTATAATATATAATATATAGTATAATATATAATATGTAGTATAGTATATAATATGTAGTATAATATATAATATATAGTATAATATATAATATGTAGTATAATATATAATATGTACATTATTAGTACTATATTCAATGAGGAAAAACGAACATTTTAATGCATAGATAAAATAAATACTAATAAAACTCATTAAAACGATTAAAAACAAACAGTTGTCTCCGCACCGTGCGTCGTGACGTCACAGTGTCGCCACACCTTGCGTCGTGACGTCACAGCTCCGCCGCCGCCGTGCGTTCTGTCGTAGAGAGAGATGACGTAGAAAAGAAAAAAAGCGTCGGTTAAGGAGAGGAAGAGGGCGACCGTCCTGCACGAGGACAGGTAAATATCTGCTGATGGAAGGGGGGGGGTTATTGATCACAGATAGAACCGATTATCAGTTTATTATTGATCTGATAGAAAGAGATGGAGAGATGGAGACAGATGGAGAGATACAGAGAGAGCGAGCTTCATTTCTGCTTCATCACACTGCAGCTGTGTGTGTGTGTGTGTGTGTGTGTGTGTGTGTGTGTTCCAGCGGGGTGTTTCCTGCTGCAGGACGACAAAGACTCAAAGACTCAAAGACTCAAAGACCTGAACTACCGCATCAAGTCTCTTTTACATAAGAATATATTATATATCTCTATAATATTTAATATTTGTACAATCTATGTGTATCAATAGTGTATAAGTATGAATAATAATTACTATTTACATAATATGATATAATATAAGTGACACTTTCTATGTATGAATAAATAATGATCTAAACTGGGATTCATATTTAGAGAAGTAAAAGTACATAGTTTTATATATATATATATATATATGTGTAGTATACAGTAAGTAATATGCACACATTATAAAGTAATAATACCACATGATGAAGTACATGTAATATAATAATAATATAATATAATATAAATCATCAGCATCCTCATCGACGTCTGTCTGAATCCAGATTACATTGTCTCTCTCATCCCTAATCTGATCCCTCCCTCCCCCACGTGTTACTATGGCAACCCTTACCCTGACAGCTGGAGGGGTCAACAGATGGTAACCATGGGGCTCAGGGTGATGACATCATCAGATAGTGACTAGGACAGATTTAAAAACATTACGGTACACGATACCCATGAGCCTCGGCTGCGGTTGCCATGGAGACTTGGCCGGTCAGAGGTGTGAATCGGACTTCATCTTTACCTTTCACTCTGCTGGAGACAGCCAATCAGCTTCCAGCTCTGTGTTGTTACTGTCTCTCAGGTGAATCACCATGACGACAGAGCCAGGTGAGCCACAGGAAGCCCAGTCCAAAGAGACAGAGTCTTTCCCTGAGGCCGCCGCCCACTCCACACCTAAACAGGTAAAACAAAACACCAGGAAGTAAACGATCAATAAACAGATTATTGATCAGATATGTTTAATGTGACATCATATGTCCTCAGGGAGGGGAGGGCAGGCCATCACAGAGCCAAGCTCAGAGCTCATTGGCCGAGGACTCGACGAGTCACCTGTCGTCGAGCAGTCGGGTCGCTCGCTCTCCGGCCAGAAACCCACTGAGCTTTAGGACCATGCAGACCAGAGTGAGCCTGCTGGACGGAGCGCTGTTCACCTGCACGGTGGAGGTGAGACAGGTGGAGGGATGACGGGTGGAGGGGGGACGGGTGAAGGGGAGACGGATGGAGGGAAGACGGGTGGAAGGGTGGAGGGAGGACGGGTGGAGGGGGGACAGGTGGAGGGAGGACAGGTGGAGGGGGGACAGGTGGAGGGGGGACAGGTGGAGGGAGGACAGGTGGAGGGAGGACAGGTGGAGGGGAGACAGGTGGATGGAGGACAGGTGGAGGGGAGACAGGTGGAGGGGAGACAGGTGGAGGGAGGACGAGTGGAGGGAGGACATGTGGAGGGGAGACGGGTGGAGGGAGGACGGGTGGAGGGGAGACAGGTGGAGGGGGGACAGGTGGAGGGGAGACAGGTGGAGGGGAGACAGGTGGAGGGAGGACATGTGGAGGGGAGACGGGTGGAGGGAGGACGGGTGGAGGGGGGACGGGTGGAGGGGGGACGGGTGGAGGGAGGACAGGTGGAGGGAGGACAGGTGGAGGGGAGACAGGTGGATGGAGGACAGGTGGAGGGAGGACAGGTGGAGGGAGGACAGGTGGAGGGGAGACAGGTGGAGGGGAGACAGGTGGAGGGAGGACGAGTGGAGGGAGGACATGTGGAGGGGAGACGGGTGGAGGGAGGACGGGTGGAGGGGAGACAGGTGGAGGGGGGACAGGTGGAGGGGAGACAGGTGGAGGGGAGACAGGTGGAGGGAGGACATGTGGAGGGGAGACGGGTGGAGGGGGGACGGGTGGAGGGGGGACGGGTGGAGGGGGGACGGGTGAAGGAGAGACAGGTGGAGGGAGGACAGGTGGAGGGAAGACAGGTGGAGGGGAGACAGGTGGAGGGAGGACAGATGGAGGGGAGACAGGTGGAGGGGGGACAGGTGGAGGGAGGAAGGGTGGAGGGGAGACAGGTGGAGGGGAGACAGGTGGAGGGAGGACATCTCAAGGGAGGACGGGTGAAGGGGAGACAGGTGGAGGTGGGACAGGTGGAGGGAGGACAGGTGAAGGGGAGACATTATTTTAATGGGTTAGGAGTTAATATGTTATTTTAATGGGTTAGAGTTAACATGTTATTTTAATGGGTTAGGGGTTAACATGTTATTTTAATGGGTTAGGAGTTAACATGTTATTTTAATGGGTTAGAGTTAACATGTTATTTTAATGGGTTAGGGTTAACATGTTATTTTAATGGGTTAGGGGTTAACATGTTATTTTAATGGGTTAGGGGTTAACATGTTATTTTAATGGGTTAGGAGTTAACATGTTATTTTAATGGGTTAGGGTTAACATGTTATTTTAATGGGTTAGGGTTAACATGTTATTTTAATGGGTTAGGGGTTAACATGTTATTTTAATGGGTTAGAGTTAACATGTTATTTTAATGGGTTAGGGTTAACATGTTATTTTAATGGGTTAGGGTTAACATGTTATTTTAATGGGTTAGGGGTTAACATGTTATTTTAATGGGTTAGGGGTTAACATGTTATTTTAATGGGTTAGGGTTAACATGTTATTTTAATGGGTTAGGGGTTAACATGTTATTTTAATGGGTTAGGAGTTAACATGTTATTTTAATGGGTTAGGAGTTAACATGTTATTTTAATGGGTTAGGAGTTAACATGTTATTTTAATGGGTTAGGGTTAACATGTTATTTTAATGGGTTAGGAGTTAACATGTTATTTTAATGGGTTAGAGTTAACATGTTATTTTAATGGGTTAGGGTTAACATGTTATTTTAATGGGTTAGGGGTTAACATGTTATTTTAATGGGTTAGGGGTTAACATGTTATTTTAATGGGTTAGGAGTTAACATGTTATTTTAATGGGTTAGGGTTAACATGTTATTTTAATGGGTTAGGGGTTAACATGTTATTTTAATGGGTTAGGGTTAACATGTTATTTTAATGGGTTAGGGGTTAACATGTTATTTTAATGGGTTAGGGGTTAACATGTTATTTTAATGGGTTAGGAGTTAACATGTTATTTTAATGGGTTAGAGTTAACATGTTATTTTAATGGGTTAGGGTTAACATGTTATTTTAATGGGTTAGGGTTAACATGTTATTTTAATGGGTTAGGGGTTAACATGTTATTTTAATGGGTTAGGGTTAACATGTTATTTTAATGGGTTAGGAGTTAACATGTTATTTTAATGGGTTAGGAGTTAACATGTTATTTTAATGGGTTAGGAGTTAACATGTTATTTTAATGGGTTAGGGGTTAACATGTTATTTTAATGGGTTAGGAGTTAACATGTTATTTTAATGGGTTAGGGTTAACATGTTATTTTAATGGGTTAGGGGTTAACATGTTATTTTAATGGGTTAGGGGTTAACATGTTATTTTAATGGGTTAGGGTTAACATGTTATTTTAATGGGTTAGGGTTAACATGTTATTTTAATGGGTTAGGAGTTAACATGTTATTTTAATGGGTTAGGGTTAACATGTTATTTTAATGGGTTAGGGGTTAACATGTTATTTTAATGGGTTAGGGTTAACATGTTATTTTAATGGGTTAGGGGTTAACATGTTATTTTAATGGGTTAGGGTTAACATGTTATTTTAATGGGTTAGGAGTTAACATGTTATTTTAATGGGTTAGGGGTTAACATGTTATTTTAATGGGTTAGGGTTAACATGTTATTTTAATGGGTTAGGGTTAACATGTTATTTTAATGGGTTAGGAGTTAACATGTTATTTTAATGGGTTAGGAGTTAACATGTTATTTTAATGGGTTAGGGGTTAACATGTTATTTTAATGGGTTAGGGTTAACATGTTATTTTAATGGGTTAGGGGTTAACATGTTATTTTAATGGGTTAGGGTTAACATGTTATTTTAATGGGTTAGGGTTAACATGTTATTTTAATGGGTTAGGGTTAACATGTTATTTTAATGGGTTAGGGGTTAACATGTTATTTTAATGGGTTAGGGTTAACATGTTATTTTAATGGGTTAGAGTTAACATGTTATTTTAATGGGTTAGGGTTAACATGTTATTTTAATGGGTTAGGGTTAACATGTTATTTTAATGGGTTAGGGTTAACATGTTATTTTAATGGGTTAGGGTTAACATGTTATTTTAATGGGTTAGGGTTAACATGTTATTTTAATGGGTTAGGGTTAACATGTTATTTTAATGGGTTAGGGGTTAATATGTTATTTTAATGGGTTAGGGGTTAACAGGTTAATTTAATGATTTTATAAAAGTAAAACATGAAATGTTTCCTCTCCTAGAAACGAGCTCGCGGTGTTCAGTTGTTTGAGAAGGTTTGTGATCACATCAACCTGCTGGAGAGAGACTACTTTGCTTTGTCTTTCAGAGATGTCGACAACAACAAGGTACCCGTCTGTCTGTTCACCCGTCTGTCCGTTTACCAGTCTGTCTGTTAACCCGTCTGTCTGTCTGATCTCTGACCTTTACCTCTTGTGTTACAGAACTGGTTGGATCCAGCAAAGGAGATGAAGAAGCAGGTCAGAGGTCAGTAGTCCCACCCCCTTTCTCTTAACCCGTTAACCCGTTAACTGGTTAGTTCAGGTTAATAGTCTTTGTGAAATGACTCTCCCCTTGCTGTCTCTCAGGTGTTCCCTGGAACTTCTCCTTTAACGTCAAGTTTTACCCTCCTGATCCCGCCCAGCTCTCTGAGGACATCACCAGGTAGTTTCGCTCACCTGTCAATCAAAGCTCAACACTGTCACACATGTTTTCACCTGTTTGTGTACCTGAGAATGTTGATGTCTTCTTTTCTGTCTGCAGGTACTTCCTGTGTCTCCAGCTCAGACAGGATATAGTTTCTGGTCGTCTTCCATGTTCGTTTGCAACTCACACCATCCTCGGCTCCTACACCATCCAATCAGAGCTCGGAGACTATGATCCTGGTACTGTACCCTACTGCAATAATACCTTACTACATCAACTTCTATTATACCCCACCGTACCCTACTCTGACATACCCCACCATACCCTTCTCTCACATACCCCACCATACCCTTTTCTAACATACCCCACCATACCCTTCTCTAACATACTCCACCATACCCTTCTCTCACATACCCCACCATACCCTTTTCTAACATACCCCACCATACCCTTTTCTAACATACCCCACCATACCCTTTTCTAACATACCCCACCATACCCTTCTCTAACATACTCCACCATACCCTTTTCTAACATACCCCACCATACCCTTTTCTAACATACCCCACCGTACCCTACTCTGACATACCCCACCATACCCTTTTCTAACATACCCCACCATACCCTTTTCTAACATACTCCACCATACCCTTCTCTAACATATCCCACCATACCCTTCTCTAACATATCCCACCATACCCTTCTCTAACATATCCCACCATACCCTTCTCTAACATACCCCACCATACCCTTCTCTAACATATCCCACCATACCCTTTTCTAACATACCCCACCATACCCTTCTCTCACATACCCCACCATACCCTTTCGTTTCATAAGACCCGTCTGTCTCTGACCACCCGTCTGTCTCTGACCACCCGTCTCTCTCTCTTTATATTTCAGATGAGTGTGGTTCAGATTACGTCAGTGAACTCTGTTTTGCACCAAATCAAACAAAAGAGATGGAGGAGAAGATCATGGAGCTGCATAAAACATACAGGTTCTCACATATAACATTTAAATATAATTCTATTTAATAATCTTCTAAGTAGTAAAACAAACCTAAACAAAAAACAGTTGTTAAAACGTGTGATTGTGTGTTTAGAGGAATGACACCAGCTGAAGCAGAGATGCACTTCCTGGATAATGTAAAGAAACTTTCCATGTACGGAGTCGACCTTCATCACGCAAAGGTAAAAACACACACAACATGAAAATAACCTTTCAATACAATAAGAAATCATTTAGTCTTTAACAGCAGATACTAGGTGCATGTCTGGAGCAAACACCTCCACTATCTAAAGTTAAGATTTAACTTTAACTCCCCCAGCCAACTCCCAGCTGCATGCCGCTAAATCAGCTGCCTCTCAGCTCGAGTACAGAAATGTCTCTTTAATTGTGAACACCTGTGATAATCAAATGAAAGTACCAAGCCATGGACTTAGGGTTAGGCCAGAAAACCACTTAGTTAGGGTAAGGGAAAATGTCTTGGTCACCGACCTAGGATCAGGCAAGAAAACCACTTAGTAAGGGTAAGGGAAAACGTCTTGGTTGGGCTTAAAATAAGTAAGTAAACTAAGTAAAACACATACGGAAACAACGTAACGTCAGTGTGGAAAATGGTTGTCACATGACAAAATGTGACAAACGTCATTAACATAACTGACAAAACTGCCGGGGCTGCTGTAACTCAGTGGAAGAGCGGATCGTCCTTTAACCACAAGGTTGGCGGTTCGATCCCCGGCTCCCACCATCTGCATGTCAAAGTGTCCTTGAGTAGGACCCTGAACCCCATGTTGCTCCCCGGGCGCTTCACAGCAGCCCACTGCTGCTAATGCTTAGGATGGGTTAAATGCAGAGGTCAAACTGCATGTATGTGCCTGTATTTATAACGAAAATAATAAAGTCTAAGTCTAAAACAAAACACCAGCCTCCCGGTTGAAAGTCCGGTGTTTGTTGGACCCATCCACCCACCATAAGTGGTCTTTATTACTTTTTATACTATATCACTAGCTTGGAGTTTTGTACTGGGCAACGGAAAAAACGAGACAAATGTCATGTGACAACTCACTTGTTCGGTTCACTACATAACACTGAACCTTCATGCAGGCATGTAATATTCACGCCTCTGCGAGGCAAAACATGACACGCTTTCTTTCGGTGGACAGGTGGGTCAATTACACGCTTTGCCATGAGACTGGGCAGGATTATGATACGACCAGCGAGTACTCAAGTACTTGTATTCATGTACATGATCCCAGCCCTTGTTACGACCTCCTTCTTTCCACTGACACATCACATTGTTATTCACTTCTATATACAAACAGTTGAGAAAATAATGGCACTTCTTAGTAGCAGCAATACTTTGTTTAACAGTGATAGCAGTTCCTTCCTTCTTGGTGGAGAAAACATGCAATACTTCAATCTGAACTCCATTAACTGAAGCCTCAACAGACAGCCCTGTCTCCTAGGGCAGATTACGTTTGTCTTTTATATATCACAAATACCTTTGTAAGTCTGCGGATGGTCGCAGCGACTGACGCAGTACAATGAGCGACATGCAGAGCAGGTGACGTAATATATCGAGCGCCCATGAATTAAAGTTCTACCTCACACAGGCTCCGTCCACACACACGTTCGCACACTGAGATTTCCTTAAACGTAGTCGGACTGTGAGGGGTGAAAGTAGGTCGGTACGGTCCGGTACTCCGTACAACTACGAGATTCAGTGCAGGTACTCCGTACCACTACGAGATTCAGTGCCGGTACTCCGTACCACTACGAGATTCAGTGCAGGTACTCCGTACAACTACGAGATTCAGTGCAGGTACTCCGTACCACTACGAGATTCAGTGCAGGTACTCCGTACAACTACGAGATTCAGTGCAGGTACTCCGTACCACTACGAGATTCAGTGCAGGTACTCCGTACAACTACGAGATTCAGTGCAGGTACTCCGTACCACTACGAGATTCAGTGCAGGTACTCCGTACCACTACGAGATTCAGTGCCGGTACTCCGTACCACTACGAGATTCAGTGCCGGTACTCCGTACCACTATGAGATTCGGTGCAGATATTCCGTACCAGGAAGAGAGGACAGCAGCTGCCTGCCAAAACACACATGCAACCCGTCACTCATGATCGCATTTCAACAAGAAAACACATCTGCATAATATCAATCGATGACGGTTGGGGTAGCCTCGTAGTACCGGCCAGAACTTCAATCTACTTTCACTCCGGTGGTACTGGATTGTTTTAGTTTGAACAGATGTGGTTTTAAACTGTTTACATTCATGTTTCTTTGTTTTTTTGGCAATTCAGATGTCATGTCGTCTTGTTTTTGTTTTTCATAATCATCTTTATTTGGGTCTGATCTTTTGGTAGATGAGTGGTTTTATTAAAGGTAAGATCATAAACAGGCTCTCTAGTTGTAGTTAATTGTAGAAGGTCTTATTAGGGTTGATGCTACAGCTTTACGTTTTCAGTTCATTGTGAACCATCCAGCTGTCTCTCTGCTGGGACATATGCTCATGCTTTATATATTTATGTAAATCATTCATTTAGAATCATTTGCCTCTAAATTAATATAAAAACTACACAGACCACAGTGAGAGTGCTGCTGATGTTCTGCTTTCTGCTCCTCAATTATCTGATCAATCACCAATACATGACCCACTTCCTGTCCACGATCAATCATCATGTGTGTGTGTGTGTGTGTGTGTGTGTGTGTCAGTAATGATTTTTCCATCATGGCAGTTTTCAGTTTTATCAGTGAGTCTCTCAGTAACACAGAGTGAAGTCTGCGTTAAACAGCTTCACTGATCTGATGTCAGCAGGAGGATCCAAAGACCTCAGCTCTGTTACAGGAAGCAGGATTTAGGGTCAGCAAGGTTACTGCAGGTTTAACCCTTCAGAGTTTTCAGTCTTACGACGGTGGTTCACTTCTTACCGGGGTAGATCGCCATGGTAACTGATGCTGAACACCTAACCTGTTATGTTCCAGAGGTTAGGGTTATAACAGATCAACTCTATAAAAGGACAGGCTACTGACCTATCAGAGCTCTGTGCACGAGTGTTAAATAATGTTACACAAATATGACGAAGTTAAATCAGGCTACCAGCAACACAGCATATATTAACAGGCTGATAATATCACTACCCCATCTAGAGCACCATAGATCTGACTATGATTACATGTATGTAATAATGCATTATGTATTCTGTTAAATTAATGTGTTGCTCAGATGTATTCTTATAGAATAGAAAAGAAGATACATTATACATCCCCTTGGGGAAATGATGGCCTGTATGACAATTTTAGCCTTTTTATTTCTGCTGCAACCCCGGCGGTGTGAAACGGACCGCGAGCAAATACAAATAAATATAAACACATATGAAAGTAAGCATACTTACCGCTTTGAATTATAAGTACCTGGAGCAAAGTAACGCAAAGCACCGTCTCTGACGGTACGTACGGACAGGTCAAGAAGCTAACAGTTATATATACACGGATCAGCCATAACATTCAGACCTCTGACAGGTGAAGTGAATAACATTGATAATCTGGTTACAATGGCACCTGGCAGTGGGGGGGAGATATTAGACAGGGAGTGAACATTTTGAACTTTGGGTTAGGGTTAGGGTTAGCCCCGTCCATAGCTCTCTCCAGGGTTAGGGTTAGGGTCAGCCCCGTCCATAGGGTTAGGGTTAGGCCCGTCCATAGCTCTCTCCAGGGTTAGGGTTAGGGTCAGCCCCGTCCATAGGGTTAGGGTTAGCCCCGTCCATAGCTCTCTCCAGGGTTAGGGTTAGTCCCGTCCATAGCTCTCTCCAGGGTTAGGGTTAGCCCCGTCCATTGGGTTAGGCTTAGGTTTAGCCCCGTCCATAGGGTTAAGGTTAGCCCCGTCCATAGGATTAGGTTTAGGGTTAGGGTTAGACCCGTCCATAGGGTTAGGGTTAGGGTTAGGGTTAGGGTTAGCCCCGTCCATAGGGTTAGGGTTAGGGTTAGGGTTAGCCCCTTCCATACGGTTAGGGTTAGGGTTAGCCCCGTCCATAGGGTTAGGGTTAGCCCCTTCCATACGGTTAGGGTTAGGCTTAGCCCCGTCCATAGGGTTAGGGTTAGGCTTAGCACCGTCCATAGGGTTAGGGTTAGGGTTAGGTTTAGCCCCGTCCATAGCTCTCTCCAGGGTTAGGCTTAGCCCCATCCATAGGGTTAGGGTTAGGGTTAGGCTTAGCCCCGTCCATAGGGTTAGGGTTAGGGTTAGGGTTAGCCCCTTCCATAGGGTTGGGGTTAGGCTTAGCCCCGTCCATAGGGTTAGGGTAAGTGTTAGGGTTAGGGTTAGCTCCGTCCACAGCTCTCTCCAGCTACTTTATACTTCCTGACCCTGATGAGAGACTGAAAACATCTACATGTAACCACTCACTGCAGCTGCAAGGCAGGTGAGGCTGGCACCAGGACAGTCACAGGAGAGAGAAGGGTTAGGGTTAGGGTTATAGGGTTGTTAGGGTGTTAGGTGAAACACCAGTATTAAAGATACGCTTGAACAGGAAACTAGCAACAAGCATTTCAAGAAGTACAGACCTTTTGCTAAAGACCTGAACACTTTGTATGCCGTTTTGAAGAGCTGCTGAGAGCTCCACCCGTCCTGGAATCACCCTCTGAAAACACCCACTATCATAACAGTGTCAAAGAGATCCAACCATCAGAGCTCAGTCTCTGCCAGCCAGTTGCACTTACCTCAATAATCATGAAGTGGCTGGAATAGCTGGTGCTGAACACCATCATGTTTTAATGTCGTATATAGATGTGTGCATGTTCTCGAGACACATATAATGCACACTGTCTGTCTGTATGTCTAATAGTACTGCTGCCATCTTTGAGTGGCATGCTATATTTTCCCATTTAGACCAGCTGTTCTTCTTTTCTATCTTTTTGTTTCGTCTGTCTGTCTGAATGGAGTAGATGGTAGGAAGTCGCTTTGACTGCTTGCCTTCAGCTCAGTCAGAGGTAAGACTATTTCCTGTGTGCAGGTGTGTTTCTATGTGTATGTGTTGAATATGTCTGAATGTTCATACAAACATATTCATGTCATTGTTGTGGGTGTCGTCAGTGTTTCCTTTATTCTACAATGCTTCTACTTATTTAACTCAGAAAACGTAATTTTTACCTCACAATTGAGTCATCTGAGCTGTTCCTACAATACCCACAATCCACAGCAAACCCTGTGTTCTAAGATCCATGACCTCACTCCATCTAAAGCTATTAAATCATTTATTATACAGCTAGTTAGAGATGAACATTTCATACCATGATTATAGTGTCCAAAATTACAGTTATCCGTATCATCATTGTTAAAATGTGCTGAAAATGTTCAAAAAGTACTGATATACACAGTTCAATTATTATTATTCACAAATTCACAGTCTATCTTCTGTGTTGCATTTGAGTAACTGAAAGGAGCCCAATCATTGACATAAATACAGAGAAGTTTTGTATAGGAGTCAACCCACGTTGCACAATAGCTGGTCCTCCTTAACAGTCCACCTTAACAGTCCAACTTAAGCAAGCCTGTGTCGGGGCTAACATCGGGGCTAACCCTTTAATCAGCAGGTGGAACTGGGCCTGGCTCTGAGGAGATGTAGCATTTATTCACCGACAGCCTGAACTGTACACACATTGTACTGCTACGTATACTATAGTACTGCTATGTATACTATATTATACTTCTGCTACGTATACTATACTACTGCTATGTATACTATACTATACTTCTGCTACGTATACTATACTACTGCTATGTATACTATACTACTGCTATGTATACTATACTATAACATTACTGATGATTTCATGCTCACCATCAGTCACACTGTACTGCTACGTATACTATACTACTGCTACGTATACTATGTATAGTATACTACTATTACGTATACTATACTACTGCTACGTATACTATACAACTGCTACGTATACTATACTACTGCTACGTATACTATTCTATACTACTGCTACGTATACTATACTATACTACTGCTACGTATACTATACTACTGCTACGTACACTATACTATACTACTGCTACGTATACAACTGCTACGTATACTATACTACTGCTACATATACCATACTATACTATTGCTACGTATACAACTGCTACGTATACTATACTACTGCTACGTATACCATACTATACTACTGCTACGTATACTATACTATACTACTGCTACGTATACAACTGCTACGTATACTATACTACTGCTACGTATACCATACTATACTACTGCTACGTATACCATACTATACTACTGCTACGTATACTATACTATTGCTACATATACCATACTATACTACTGCTACGTATACCATACTATACTACTGCTACGTATACTATACTATACTACTGCTACATATACAACTGCTGCGTATACTATACTACTGCTACGTACACTATACTATACTACTGCTACGTACACTATACTATACTACTGCTACGTATACTATACTATACTACTGCTACGTATACAACTGCTACGTATACTATACTACTGCTACGTATACCATACTATACTACTGCTACGTATACTATACTATACTACGTATACAACTGCTACGTATACTATACTACTGCTACGTATACCATACTATACTACTGCTACGTATACTATACTATACTACTGCTACGTATACCATACTATACTACTGCTACGTATACTATACTATACTACTGCTACGTATACCATACTATACTACTGCTACGTATACCATACTATACTACTGCTACATATACCATACTATACTACTGCTACGTATACCATACTATACTACTGCTACGTATACTATACTATACTACTGCTACGTATACAACTGCTACGTATACTATACTACTGCTACATATACTATACTTTACTACTGCTACGTATACTATACTACTGCTACGTATACAACTGCTACGTATACTATACTACTGCTACGTATACAACTGCTACGTATACTATACTACTGCTACGTATACAACTGCTATGTATACTATACTACTGCTACGTATACTATACTTTACTACTGCTACGTATACTATACTACTGCTACGTATACAACTGCTACGTATACTATACTACTGCTACGTATACTATACTTTACTACTGCTACGTATACTATACTATACTACTGCTACGTATACTATACTACTGCTACGTATACTATACTATACTACTGCTACGTATACTATACTACTGCTACGTATACTATACTACTGCTATATATACTATACTATACTACTGCTACGTGTACTATACTACACTACTGCTACGTATACTACTGCTAAGTATAATATACTACTGCTATGTATACTATACTATTGCTATATATACTATACTATACTACTGCTACGTGTACTATACTATACTACTGCTACGTATACTACTGCTAAGTATAATATACTACTGCTACGTATACTATACTACTGCTACGTTTACTACTGCTACGTATGCTATACTACTGCTACGTATACTACTGCTACGTATACTATACTACTGCTACGTTTACTACTGCTACGTATACTATACTACTGCTACGTATACTACTGCTACGTATACTATACTACTGCTACGTATACTATACTACTGCTACGTATACTACTGCTACGTATACTATACTACTGCTACGTATACTACTGCTACGTATACTACTGCTACGTTTACTACTGCTACGTATACTATACTATACTATAACATTACTGATGACTTCATACTCACTGTCATCACATGCTCTCTCGACCGTCCACCGACTTGCTAACTCTACGCCTGGCTTGCGATACACTGGCGGTAATCAAATGCGGTTTTATTGAACGGTAATAAGACTAACCGTTGGGAGTGTTACAGAGAAACCGGTAACCGTTACATCCCTATACAGCTTGTATAAAAGACAGTACACAACAGCCAAACATGGCTACTTATGTGTTGGACTGGGACACAATCAGGACTGTTCTACTCAAGTCCTAACAAGTCTTTTTCTATTGTCTCCGACCGTGTGGAAATATTATCGGATTTTCATACATAGCTTCAAACATTATACAAGACTATTTAGATTCTGCAGGTTGTAACCACACTATTTACTGTCCCCTCCTGATTTCGGTCCGACCGTAACTATTCAACTTTTCTTAGGTTCTAGAAACTTACCTGACTGCCTGAGGTTCTCCAACTAGAGATGTTTTATTGTCCATCCAATACCAGGTTCTGCAGGGCAAACAATACATAATACAAAATGAATAATACAAACTAAATACTAATCAAACAATCACCAGCTAGATTGAACTGCATTTAATAATTAACTCATAATATTACAACACTGAATCAAATAAATACAGATAAATGGAACATGCTGACATTGTCAGGTGGAGGTTGGATGGAGAGCAGAGAGCTCTGCAGATCTGAGTGAGTGTCCTGAAGCACATCTGTCTACAACTGGCCATGAAGCAGGGGAACGCTTGTGTTCAACTGTAGAGAGGATTCTGTCCACCAGAGGGAGAATTCACAACCATTAGCATGGCTGTGTCTCAGTGTGTGATGGGTTGGCTGACTGCAAGAGACAGACAGGAAGTGTCAAATAAAACATCAGGGAGTTAATGGTCATTTGATGATCGATAAGCTTCACTGTGGAAACAGACTGAAGGCTTGTTTTGTTGTAGGAAAAAGAAGAACTACAAGCACAAGTCCTTGAAGTGAACAAAATAAATATATCCACCTTATTCCTAGCCCCCATGATGCCTTGCGTGAATTATGTCCGTAACTTCCGGCGCGTCGTGTCTCTGAATCGTTTCCATGGTAACACTACGCTAGTCGTCTCTTCTAGAGCGATTGTATTAATAAATCTAGTAAAATGTGTGCACACCACCTATTACAGTGATCATTGCTCTGCCTTCTACTACGGAGGACGACCTGAAGACGTGGCCTCAGGTAACCTCCACTAGCAGATTTATTTACGTTATTGACTCCGCTGCTACAGACGGTGAAGAGATGAACAATCTGAAAAGCTCTGAGACAGATCAGGACTTCCACAGTAACAAGGTTTAGTTTTATTCTACACAAAGATAACCGTACTGAAACTATCTTTACTCTAATGCTGCCCATAAACTGCCTGCTTTCTACCGTAACACTCTGAGAATAATCATTTCTACAGTAACACACTGAGAATAATCATTTCTACTGTAACACTCTGAGAATAATCATTTCTACAGTAACACCCTGAGAATAATCATTTCTACAGTAACACTGAGAATAATCATTTCTACAGTAACACCCTGAGAATAATCATTTCTACAGTAACACTGAGAATAATCATTTCTACAGTAACACAGAATAATCATTTCTACAGTAACACACTGAGAATAATCATTTCTACAGTAACACCCTGAGAATAATCATTTCTACAGTAACACACTGAGAATAATCATTTCTACAGTAACACTGAGAATAATCATTTCTACAGTAACACTCTGAGAATAATCATTTCTACTGTAACACCCTGAGAATAATCATTTCTACAGTAACACAGAATAATCATTTCTACTGTAACACCCTGAGAATAATCATTTCTACAGTAACACACTGAGAATAATCATTTCTACTGTAACACACTGAGAATAATCATTTCTACAGTAACACACTGAGAATAATCATTTCTACAGTAACACACTGAGAATAATCATTTCTACAGTAACACCCTGAGAATAATCATTTCTACAGTAACACTGAGAATAATCATTTCTACAGTAACACTGAGAATAATCATTTCTACTGTAACACCCTGAGAATAATCATTTCTACTGTAACACCCTGAGAATAATCATTTCTACAGTAACACTCTGAGAATAATCATTTCTACAGTAACACTCTGAGAATAATCATTTCTACAGTAACACTGAGAATAATCATTTCTACAGTAACACAGAATAATCATTTCTACAGTAACACTGAGAATAATCATTTCTACTGTAACACCCTGAGAATAATCATTTCTACAGTAACACTGAGAATAATCATTTCTACAGTAACACACTGAGAATAATCATTTCTACAGTAACACAGAATAATCATTTCTACAGTAACACTGAGAATAATCATTTCTACTGTAACACCCTGAGAATAATCATTTCTACAGTAACACTCTGAGAATAATCATTTCTACAGTAACACTGAGAATAATCATTTCTACAGTAACACTGAGAATAATCATTTCTACAGTAACACCCTGAGAATAATCATTTCTACAGTAACACAGAATAATCATTTCTACAGTAACACTGAGAATAATCATTTCTACTGTAACACTGAGAATAATCATTTCTACAGTAACACTCTGAGAATAATCATTTCTACAGTAACACTGAGAATAATCATTTCTACAGTAACACCCTGAGAATAATCATTTCTACAGTAACACTCTGAGAATAATCATTTCTACAGTAACACTGAGAATAATCATTTCTACTGTAACACCCTGAGAATAATCATTTCTACAGTAACACTCTGAGAATAATCATTTCTACAGTAACACTGAGAATAATCATTTCTACAGTAACACTCTGAGAATAATCATTTCTACAGTAACACTGAGAATAATCATTTCTATAGTAACACACTGAGAATAATCATTTCTACAGTAACACTGAGAATAATCATTTCTACTGTAACACCCTGAGAATAATCATTTCTACAGTAACACTGAGAATAATCATTTCTACAGTAACACTCTGAGAATAATCATTTCTACAGTAACACTGAGAATAATCATTTCTATAGTAACACACTGAGAATAATCATTTCTACAGTAACACTGAGAATAATCATTTCTACTGTAACACCCTGAGAATAATCATTTCTACAGTAACACTGAGAATAATCATTTCTACAGTAACACTCTGAGAATAATCATTTCTACAGTAACACTCTGAGAATAAGGAGGATCTCTGGTTTAATCCTAGTAAATGTTGGCACAAATAGTCTTTAAAAGAGCGTTGAATAAAATGAGCAAAAACGACATGTTCATTCATGGGTCCATGGTGTGTGTGTGTTTGTATGTGTGTGTGTGTGTGTGTGTGTGTGTGTCTGTGTGTGTGCAGGACTCGGAGGGCGTGGCCATCATGCTGGGCGTGTGCAGTAGCGGTCTGCTGGTCTACAGAGACAGACTGAGGATCAACAGATTCTCATGGCCGAAGATCCTGAAGATCTCGTACAAAAGGAACAACTTCTACATCAAGATCCGACCTGGGGAGGTGAGAGGCCAACACACACCACAACACCTCAACACCTCAACACCACAACACCACAACACCACAACACCTCAACACCACAACACCTCAACACCTCAACACCTCAACACCACAACACCTCAACACCTCAACACCTCAACACCTCAACACCACAACATCTCAACACCACAACACCTCAACACCACAACACCTCAACACCTCAACACCTCAACACCTCAACACCTCAACACCTCAACACCACAACACCTCAACACCTCAACACCTCAACACCTCAACACCACAACATCTCAACACCTCAACACCACAACATCTCAACACCTCAACACCACAACACCACAACACCTCAACACCACAACACCTCAACACCACAACACCTCAACACCACAACACCTCAACACCACAGAAGAAGAGTTCACACACCACAACACCACAACACCTCAACACCTCAACACCTCAACACCACAACACCTCAACACCACAACACCTCAACACCACAACACCTCAACACCACAACACCACAGAAGAAGAGTTCACACACCACAACACCACCTCAACACCTCAACACCACAACACCACAACACCTCAACACCACAACACCTCAACACCACAGAAGAAGAGTTCACACACCACAACACCACAACACCTCAACACCTCAACACCACAACACCTCAACACCACAACACCTCAACACCTCAACACCACAACACCTCAACACCACACCTCAACACCACAACACCACAACACCTCAACACCACAACACCACAACACCTCAACACCACAACACCACAACACCTCAACACCACAACACCTCAACACCACAACACCACAACACCTCAACACCACAACACCTCAACACCACAACACCTCAACACCACAACACCTCAACACCATAACAACACAACACCACAGAAGAAGAGTTCACACACCTCAACACCACAGAAGAAGAATTCACACACCTCAACACCTCCACACCTCAACACCACAACACAACACCACAGAAGAAGAGTTCACACACCCTGAATTAAGGATATATTGTCTCCTGAAGGTTTCGAGGCCCTAATCTGGTTTATTATTGGATGTTAAGTTTCCTATTCTCCATATTGATTCTAGCAGGGCTGTGGCGTCTCACAGTCAGATACCACAAACACTGTCAGTCACCATCACATCTCAAAGTTTCATGATTATTATCCATCTCCAGTTTCACCAGTTTGAGTCTCTCTGTCCGTCTCCAGTTTGACCAGTTTGAGTCTCTCTGTCCGTCTCCAGTTTGACCAGTTTGAGTCTCTCTGTCCGTCTCCAGTTTGACCAGTTTGAGTCTCTCTGTCTGTGTCCAGTTTGACCAGTTTGAGTCTCTCTGTCTGTGTCCAGTTTGACCAGTTTGAGTCTCTCTGTCCGTCTCCAGTTTGACCAGTTTGAGTCTCTCTGTCCGTCTCCAGTTTGACCAGTTTGAGTCTCTCTGTCTGTCTCCAGTTTGACCAGTTTGAGTCTACTATTGGTTTCAAGCTGCTGAACCACAGATCAGCTAAAAGACTGTGGAAAGTCTGTGTGGAGCATCACTCCTTCTTCAGGTCAGTCAGTGATGTCATGTATTTAAGGTCATAATTTGACTCGATGTGATATGAGAAGACAAAATACTATGTAACACAACATGACTTCACGTAACATAACATAGTGTAACATAATATCACTTAACGTTACATTACGTAATGTAACATAATGTAATGTAACATCACTTAACGTAACATAAATTAACACAACATGACTTCACGTAACATAAATTAACGGAACATGACGTAACATAACATAATGTAGCATGACTTAACATAGCATGACTTAACGTAGCATTGCTTAACATAGCATGACTTAATGTTACATAATTTAATGTAACATTACTTAACGTAACATGATGTAATGTAACATGACTTAACATAACATAAATTAACGTAACATGACATAATGTAACATAATGTAATTTAACATCACTTAACGTAACATGATGTAATGTAACATGACTTAACATAACATAAATTAACGTTACATGACGTAATGTCAAATAATGTAACATGACTTAACGTAACATTACATAACGTAACATAATGTAACGTAAACGTAGCATATGATGTGAAACCACAATGTGACATGTGAAACGACATGTATAATATGATACGATAATATAATATAATATAATTAGACATAATATATATATTATATAATATAATACGATAATATGACACAACGAGACATGAAATGATCCGACACTGCCACCCCCCCTACCCTCCCTGTCTGTCTCTCAGGCTGATGTCTCCAGAAGAGACCCCTAAGAAGTTTCTGTCTCTGGGTTCAAAGTTTCGTTACAGCGGCCGGACACAGATTCAGAGTCGCAGAGCCAGCGCTCAAATCTCCAGACCTGCACCGCATTTCCCACGATGCATCAGCAAGAGGAACATTCTGAGCCGCAGCCTGGATGGAGGTACTCATACTGATCATACCAGTACAGGTATACGTACATAAAGGTCCCAGTAGTAGAAGTACTGGTCCTGTTAGTCGTAGTCCTGGTCCCGGTAAGATTATTAAAGGTTCCAGTAGTAGAAGTACTGGTCCTGTTAGTCGTAGTCCTGGTCCCGGTAGGATTATTAAATGTCCCAGTAGTAGGAGTACTGGTCCTGGTAGTTGTAGTCCTGGTCCCGGTAGTATCAATAAAGGTCCCAGTAATAGAAATACTAGTCCTGCTAGTCGTAGTCCTGGTCCCGGTAGTATTAATAAAGGTCCCAGTAATAGAAATACTAGTCCTGCTAGTCGTAGTCCTGGTCCCGGTAGTATTAATAAAGGTCCCAGTAGTAGAAATACTAGTCCTGGTAGTCGTAGTCCTGGTCCCGGTAGTATTAATAAAGGTCCCAGTAGTAGAAATACTAGTCCTGGTAGTCGTAGTCCTGGTCCCGGTATTATTAAAAAGGTCTCAGTAATAGTAATAGTAGTATTTCTCATCCAAGTAGTAGTACTGGTCTCAGTATTGGTATTCCTGTTCTCCGTTTTTGTAGTTCTGGTCCCAGTAGTAGAAGTATTGGTCTCAGGACAACCGTTTTTTTGGGGTGCAGGTTTTATGGATTCAGGTTGAGGGTCCAGCTCTGTGATAGGTCAGTTCTTTCTTGTACTTGTTGGTGACCAGAGTTTCTGATTGGTCCTCAGCTCCAAGGACCACGCCCACATCCTCTTTGATTGGCTCTCCAGCCATCACAATGTCCCCCAAAGCCAACGGTGGTACATATACAGGTAGAGCTCATCACTGCAGTACCTGCAGACTGCAGTAGTTCTGCAGTTGTACTGCTCTGTGATTGGCCACTACTCTGAATGCTTCACCTCCTTCAGCTTGTCAGGGAAAGCTGCTTCCTGATTGACTGGAGGGGCTCTGTTTCATTCAGACACATCTGTGATCAGCTGTGTTCATTTCTGTCCAATCAGCTCTTCTGTTTCTGCAGATGTAATCACACGTAGTCGGACCTCCGACCCGTCTTCAATATCACGATCAGACACGTAGTCGGACCTCCGTCCCGTCGTCAATATCACGATCAGACACGTAGTCGGACCTCCGTCCCGTCGTCAATATCACGATCAGACTCGTAGTCGGACCTCCGTCCCGTCGTCAATATCACGATCAGACTCGTAGTCGGACCTCCGTCCCGTCTTCAATAACACGATCAGACTCGTAGTCGGACCTCCGTCCCGTCGTCAATATCACGATCAGACACGTAGTCGGACCTCCGTCCCGTCGTCAATATCACGATCAGACTCGTAGTCGGACCTCCGTCCTGTCGTCAATAACACGATCAGACTCGTAGTCCGTCCTGCTTCATCTGTCTGAAAGAGGAAAAGGAAACATGTTTTAAAATGCTTGTTTTCTGAATGGAGTCTGGCTGGTCGGGGCTAAGCTAACAGCTAAGCTAACAGCTAAGTTAACAGCTAAGCTAACAGCTAAGCTAACAGCTAAGCTAACAGCTGTGTAACTTTAAAATGATATAAAGTCAAACTGCCATTCAAGATATGTTATTGATGACGTCATCATGTTATTGATGATGTCATCATGTTATTGATGACGTCATCATGTTATTGAAGAAGCTCGATGCTGATTGGCTCTCGCGACTACGCTGCAGGGCTTCATCTCATTTCTTCTTTAGCTCCGCCCCTTTCTCTGAGAGCTCGACAGGAAGGAGGTCTGACTCTCTGTTAGCATTATTAGCATCTTTAGCATAATTAGCTTTGTTATGTTTGTGAACTTTGTTAGCACGGCTAGCACGGTTAGCATGGCCGTGTGGTCACGGCTTCGTGGTGCTTCTGAATGCTGATTGGCCCAGGCTGTCTTGCATGCGCCCTGAGCGCTGATTGGCTGAATGTGCCGTTGTCGTGCCAACGAGCGGTCATGATGCTTTGCTGCTGATAGACACAAGGACAGTGGTCGCTATGGTTACTGCTGCTTCAGCTGGCTGATGGTTACTATGGTTACCATCCTTGTGGTTGTTGACATCACAGCTGATGTGTGTGTGTGTGTGTGTGTGTGTGTGTGTGTGTGTGTGTGTGTGTGTGCGTGTGTGTGTGTGCGTGTGTGTGCGTGTGTGTGTGCGTGTGTATGTAGATATGGGAGCGGGGCTATACGGAGCGTCTAAAGCCATCGCCGTCAGTGACCTCATCACCACGGTAACGCCTGAGAGGACAATGGAGGAGAGGAGCGCGGAGCAAGGTACAAAGAACAACCAATCAGAGGAGAGACATTAGATCAGCTGACTGAAACTAATCAAAACCTCCTCTTGTCTCCTTGTTTCCTCTCCTTGTCTTCTCTCCTCTTCTTTGTGTCCTTGTGTCCTATCTCCTAGTTGAGGAAGTGCTGGTGGTGGAAGAGGAGGTGCAGGAGAGGATGGAGGTGGATGAAGAGGAGCTGCAGCAGCAGGAGGAGGAAAAGGAGGAGGAAGAGGAGGAGACCAGAGCGACAGACATTTCTCAGCAGAGTCCTCCGACTCCTCAGAAACAGGACACCAAGGTAACAAACACCCGTCTCACCTGTCACATCCTGTCTCACCCAGCTCACCTGTCTCACCTGTCTCACCTGGCTCACCTGTCTCACCTGTCTCACCTGTCTCACCCGGCTCACCCGGCTCACCCGTCTCACCCGTCTCACCCGTCACATCCTGTCTCACCCGGCTCACCATTATAATGTTGATTTAGTGAAGATGTGTTTGTGTGTTCAGACTGAGCTGACTGATACAGCTGTTGATGGAGACCTGACTGCAACCGAGGTACACACACACACACACACACACACACACACACACACACACACCGAAACTATGTCTGAAAGCACCTTTATACTGAATCTAACTCCTCTAATATCAACATGTCTGTCTGTCTGTCTGTCTGTCTGTCTACCTGTCTGTCTGTCTGCCTGTCTGTCTGTCTGCCTGTCTGTCTGTCTGACAGTCGGATCAGGAGGAGGACTTGAGGACTCAGGTAAATCTCAGCTCATTATTCTGGATGTCATGATGTCATGACGTCATGATGTCGTCTCCTGACAGACTCAGAGTTTGTTTCTGTCTCAGGAGACGTTGGGGAGTCCAGAGGAGGAGCAGACGCCTCAGAGCACCATCAGCGCTCTCCGACGCTCCTTCTTAGAGGGAGGAGGAGGAGGAGGAGGAGGAGGAGGAGGCATGACAGAGTGGGAGAAACGTCTCGCCTCCTCACCTCTACGACGAGTTGACGAGTCCCCGATGATCGAACCGCTGGAACCAGACGAGGTAAAGAGACTCTGATTATCTGTACATATGAGACACACTGCAGTCTGCTGGTGGATACAGGTAACATACAGGTACCAGACCAGCAGACAGCAGACACACTGCAGTCTGCTGGTGGGTACAGGTACCAGACCAGCAGACAGCAGACACACTGCAGTCTGCTGGTGGATACAGGTAACAGACCAGCAGACAGCAGACACACTGCAGTCTGCTGGTGGATACAGGTAACAGACCAGCAGACAGCAGACACACTGCAGTCTGCTGGTGGATACAGGTAACAGACCAGCAGACAGCAGACACACTGCGTTCACACCGACGGAGGAAACGTTCACACCGACGGAGGAAGCGTCCACACCGACGGGGGAACGTTCACACCGACGGAGGAAGCGTTCACACCGACGGAGGAAACGTTCACACCGACGGAGGAAGCGTTCACACCGACGGAGGAAACGTTCACACCGACGGAGGAAGTGTTCACACCGACGGAGGAAACGTTCACACCGACGGAGGAAGCGTTCACACCGACGGAGGAAACGTTCACACTGACACTATACTAGTTGTACTACTACTAGTATAGTATAGTTATTTAATTACATTCATTTATGTATTTCTGTCTGTCTCTCCACCTGTCTATCTGTCTCCACCTGTCTGTCTCTCTCTCTACCTGTCTGTGTCTCTCCACCTGTGTATCCGTCTCCACCTGTCTGTCTCTCCACCTGTCTATCTGTCTCTCTACCTGTCTGTCTCTCTACCTGTCTGTGTCTCTCTCCACCTGTCTATCTGTCTCTCCAGCTGTCTGTTAGAGAGCTCACCTGTCCTCCTCACCTGTCCTCCTCACCTATCACCTGATTGGTTAATCAGTGTCTGTGTGTATTTGATGTTGCTCACCTGTCCTCCTCACCTGTCCTCCTCACCTATCACCTGATTGGTTAATCAGTGTCTGTGTGTGTTTGATGTTGCTCACCTGTCCTCCTCACCTGTCCTCCTCACCTATCACCTGATTGGTTAATCAGTGTCTGTGTGTGTTTGATGTTGCTCACCTGTGCGCTCCAGGAAGGCGGGGTCATAACATTCCAAGCTCTTCCTCAGCCAATCAGAGAGAAGAGCTACACCGTGGGGCGGAGCTACGACACAGCCTCCGGAAGGGTCGTTACCATGACGATCAAAGACGACAACTCTGACGTCACCATGACGACAGCGAGTATCGAGATGGGCAGGCAGGTCAAAATCCTCCCGTTGTCCACCGCTGATGATGTCATCATAGGGGGACCGTTGATCACGATTCGCGAGGTCAAGACGCCGACCTCGCCGTCGGAGCCGCCGGCCGGCGTCTGTGGCGTCAGCGGTGATGTCATCGGTGGAGATAACCCCAGAGGAGGCGGAGCCTCTGTGATCTCACCCTTCACCTCCCTCCACATCCTTCCTCCTAAACCCCCTCTCAGTCTAAGCCCCGCCCTCTCGCCGGGTCACCTGACAGGCAGGACGTCACCCTCCACGGCCAGAGTGGTACGCTGATTGGCTGGTTGGTGGTCGGCATGGAAACAAGCATGAGGCACAAACACAGTGACCCGGCAGCAACACGTTAACCCTCGCAGCGCTGACGCAGGACGTCGGTTCAAACTGAACACTTCAGCTCTAAAACACTGCAGGCGAGAGTAATCAGATTACTCCTCAGATTACTCTTGTACAGTGAGTGCAGTATGTCCTGAAGCAGTGTGTCCTGCAGAGGACAGTGCGTCCATCAGAGGACAGTGTGTCCATCAGAGGACAGTGTGTCCTGCAGCAGTGTGTCCATCAGAGGACAGTATGTCCTGCAGCAGTGTGTCCTACAGAGGACAGTGTGTCCATCAGAGGATAGTGTGTCCATCAGAGGACAGTGTGTCCATCAGAGGACAGTGTGTCCATCAGAGGATAGTGTGTCCTGCAGCAGTGTGTCCATCAGAGGACAGTGTGTCCTGCAGTAGTGTGTCCTACAGAGGACAGTGTGTCCATCAGAGGACAGTGTGTCCATCAGAGGACAGTGTGTCCTACGGAGGATAGTGTGTCCATCAGAGGACAGTGTGTCCATCAGAGGACAGTGTGTCCTACGGAGGACAGTGTGTCCATCAGAGGACAGTGTGTCCTACAGAGGACAGTGTGTCCATCAGAGGACAGTGTGTCCTACGGAGGACAGTGTGTCCATCAGAGGACAGTATGGAGCTGCAGTGTTCAGTTTAAACTCCCCTCAGCTTCTCCCTTCACCTCCCAGAAGCCTCTTTGTTTCTGCTCATTCTTTGAGGAAGCAGCAGATCGTCTTCATGTCTTCTTTTGTCCCGTTTGTTGGGTTTTCTGTCCATCGCTGGTTTCACTTCCTGTCGGTTGACCCTTCAGTGCTTACTTTGACTTTCTGATGCTTTTCACCTTATTCAGGTCCAATCAGGTCCAATCAGATCCAATCAGATCCAATCAGGTCCAATCTCACCACTGGAATATTTGAATTCAGAATTTAAAATGTCATATTTAAATCCCGCCGTCTGGCCCCCCCCCACAACACGCCGTCTGGCCCCGCCCCCAACACGCCGTCTGGCCCCCCCAACACGCCGTCTGCCCCCCCAACATGCCATCTGCCCCCCCTCAACACGTCGTCTGCCCCCCCAACACGCCATCTGCCCCCCCCCCCAACACGTCGTCTGCCCCCCCCCCCCAACACGCCGTCTGGCCCCCCCAACACGCCATCTGCCCCCCCCCCCAACACGCCGTCTGGCACCTCCCCAACACGTCGTCTGCCTCCCCCCAACACGCCGTCTGGCCCCCCCCACACGCTGTCTGGCCCCGCCCACAACATGCCGTCTGGCCCCGCCCCCCTGCATGGCTGTCAGTTCCTACTAAGACTACTAATGTGTTGTTGTTGTTGTTGACCTCTCTGTCTGTCTTTCTGACATTTCTGACCCGTGCATGTGCGTGTGCGTGCGTGTGTGTGCGTGCATGCATGTGTGCGTGTGCGTGTGTGCGCGTGCGTGCGTGTTTGCATCTGTGTGTGTGCGTGCGTCTGTAGCCTAAACCTACGATGGATGAAATGTCTCCTGAACTGACGGCTCTGCTGACCTCAGCCAGAGAACTGAAGACCTTCAGAGAACACAACCTGCTGAAGGTGTCTGTCTGTATATCTGTCTGTCTGTCTGTATACCTGTCTGTCTGTCTGCATACCTGTCTGTCTGTCTGTATACCTGTCTGTCTGTCTGTCTGCATACCTGTCTGTCTGTCTGTCTGTCTGTATACCCGTCCGTCTGTCTGTCTAGCAGCAGGGTGAGTCCGGTAAATGGGGCCACTTTTTGGTAAATTATTTATTATTGATTGGGTGTGGGGGTCAGAATCAAACAGGTGCAGTTATAACCACTATGACATGCGTTATAACCACTACGACATGCGTTATAACCACTACGGCGCACGTTATAACCACGACGACATGCGTTATGACCACTACGACATGCGCTATAACCACTACGACATGCGTTATAACCACGACGACATGCGTTATGACCACTACGACATGCGCTATAACCACTACGACATGCGTTATGACCACTACGACATGCGCTATAACCACTACGACATGCGTTATGACCACTACGACATGCGCTATAACCACTGCGACGTGCGCTATAACTACTACGACATGCGTTATAACCACTACGACATGCGCTATAACCACTACGACATGCGTTATAACCACTACGACGTGCGCTATAACCACTGCGGCGTGCGCTATAACCACTACGGCGTGCGCTATAACCACTAAGGTGTGCGCTTTAACCACTACGGCATGCACTATAACCACTAAGGTGTGCGCTTTAACCACTACGGCGTGCGCAATAACCACTAAGGTGTGCGCTTTAACCACTACGGTGTGCGCTATAACCACTAAGGTGTGCACTTTAACCGCTAAGGTGTGCGCTTTAACCACTACGGCGTGCGCAATAACCACTACGGCGTGCGCTATAACCACTACGGCGTTCGTTATAACCACTACGGCGTGCGTTATAACCACTACGGCACGCGTTATAACCACTACGGCGTGCGTTATAACCACTACGGCGCGTGTTATAACCACTACGGTGTAGGGATTTGGCAGTGACAGGTTTGGTTATTAGCAAATTAATTAATAAATAATAATAGAATTATTAATATTAATAAAGATTATCAATAAACATTAATAATAAATTGGGCACCACCCTGGAATCAGGGACCAATAACCAAAACGTTAATATAGTCTCATTATATATGCTAAACTATCAATTTGGAACGTTGATTAATATCTATAACCAAAATAGATAGTAAAGGTTGAAGGATATCGGAGTTCTTGACATAGCAGAGGTTGGCATTATTCACTCTTGTACAACATTAAAGAGACCAGCATGTATATTCCACAAACATTTATTTACAAGATAATAAAGGTTTAAAACACAATATTAATCTAACTAAATAACTAAACTAAACAAACCAAACAAAGTGTGTAAGCATGTGTGTGTGTGTGTGAGAGAGAGAGCGAGAGAGAGGGAGAGAGACAAGATGGCTTCTTGTCTCAAGATGTCTGCCTACAGACAAAAGGGGCGAGCACTGTAAAACTACAAAGATGGCGGGATCAAAGATGGCCGCCAACATGTCACCACATGACCTCTTTGTTCTTCTGAGCACATGTGCTCTGAAGAACAGAGAGGGGGGTGATGTGGGGGTTAAGATTATCTGGAGCTGTATGTTTATGATTAACTAATTCAGTTTCTGTACGTGATCTTAATGTGTGTTAGATATGCAGTGGGTTAGAAAAGATGGTTAGTTTGCATGCAAGACCTTGTCTATGTGAAGCATAAACTAAACACATCAGATGTGGCGAAGCCAGCTACCCGAATATCATCACTACAAATAATATCAAAACAGTCAAACTCAATGAATAACATTAAACCAAATCAATACAAGTACATTCTAGAAATCAAAGTTGAACAGTCTTGCTCAGCCATGTGCAATTGCTACTGCTAAGGTAAGCCCAGTACGTTACCGATCCATGGAAGAAAAGGGTTTGTAAAACCATGTGTTGAAGTTGTGGTTCCAAGTCAAAGATGTCGTCTTTGCTGTGCTCAAATCAAGTTGTGCAGATTGGAGGAAGCTGATCCCTCCAATACTTCTTCCCAGCAGCTTGATAGCTTGGTGCTAACTTCCTTGCAGTTGTTGCTTGAAGTTAGTTGGTCAAAAGGCAGGCTCTCGCATCCTCTGCCTTAAAGGTTCCTTGTGTTCCTATGGCTGTTTCCCAACATGCCATAGATCAGAGAGCAGAGCTGCTTCTGGTCTGGATAGCAGCAGCTCACCTCCACAGGTCAGGAGGTGAGGAGAAGGAGCAGGAAAGAGAAGGAACAAAGAGATTCCTCTGGTTTTGTCCTGGGTGAATTTCACACCTCTGTGTGAATGCTAAAGTAGCCAATGACTACTGAGCTTAGTCCACAGCCAATGGCTGCATGACTCAAGGATCCTGAGAAGCATAGTTCATTGTCTTTGCCACCAGAAATGGTAGGTCCCTACATCCCCCCTTTTGGTCTTCAGATGTGTATCATCCTTCAAGAGCAAAACAGAAGGTTGAACAGTTCACAGGTCCTTGGAAACAACCTGGGGGTTGTACAGTCCAATCCCTGGGGACAACTCCAAAGTTGTTAAATCCATGATTGAAAAAATTCATTCAACAGTTCATTCAATGTTGTAACGTCTGGGCAGTTCATTAACCAATTGGGCATTGGTTAAGATTATCTATCCTGGCTAAGCAAGAACAGTCCCTAAGTTACAAACCAAACTAGATAAACAACAACAACAACAACAGCATTGCATAAAATACATAACTATGTTTCTCTGTTAGTTATAGGGTTAGTGAAGAACAGGAATGTTAGAGGTGTTAAGTTGTTACGGTGAGATGCGGAGAGTGTCACCTAAACAATGCGGACAGGTGTATGACTGGTTCTGTACAGTCATAACGTGGTGTCCTAAGCTAGTGTTGTGCACTAGTGATCTCTAAACAAGATACTACCATGGAGTTGGTCCAAGTGTACTTGTAAAGTTGGACAGTGGTGTCTGAGTTGAGTTTTTGCTGTTGCTAACAAACTCAAGCTTTCCCTAGTAACTGCAAAAGAGGAAAGGAAAATTAAGGCACCGTTATCTAGCGTCAGTTAGCTAGGTGTTAGCTAGTACCGTGGGAAGATAACTCTGGATCTCTCGTGCTTAACTCGTGGCTCAGGGCTGTAACGCTCCAGGTAGCCAGAGGTAGAGAGGCACTCAGAGTAGCTATCACTGTCTGCTAGATTATATCAATGTTCTGAACCTTGTTCAGAGTCTGAAATGTGGTCAGAGATGCTGAGGTCATCGTCAGACCGGTCACGCCAATTCTGGGACAGAATTTCAGAGTATGGCTTTCTAACACTTCTGTTGTGTGAATGCCTA
Source organism: Sebastes umbrosus (assembly GCF_015220745.1). NCBI lineage: Eukaryota > Metazoa > Chordata > Actinopteri > Perciformes > Sebastidae > Sebastes > Sebastes umbrosus. The sequence continues at coordinate 53,270 of NW_023618543.1, read as the reverse complement.
TCTCTACGCAACTGGGGGACATGGCGGTTACGCTCAGTGTCCTTATGCAGCCTTTTGTGACCCCCCTTCGACCTGTTGTGAAGGTGGTCTTTTGAGGTGGCAGATCTGCTTGACACGTCAGTGTTTGAGCTGGTGGGCTCAGCTGGTTTACAACCCTTTTTGGAGATGAACAGAGATTCCCAAGCTATCTGTTTCATCTTCCTTAACTCACACAGTGAGGGTTTACCCTCATGCGTCCTCAGTACGACGTGAGTGCGTACACAGGGATGCAGGTTCTGCAAAAAACAAGGACTTGAAGAAGGCGTTTTCTTCTAAGCCTGGTGCATCCTTACCTTGGAAGTATGCATGCCTTAAACGTTTGTAGTAATCTCTAGGATTCTCACTACGTGAATGTTTAATTTGAAGGGCTGCAAACATCGCTGAGGTCTCGTCAGCAGTAGAAGAGAATTCTTCTATCAGTGCATGACAAAGCTCACTATAGTCATTTCTGACACTGGGAGGATGTGACTGTATAAACTTGTGCACAGCTTTAGAACTGGTTTTCCACACAAGTTTAACTTTCTCCTTTTGGGTGGTGTGTTGCAAGTCAATTAGATTGTGATCTAATTCCCTAAAATAGTCATCAATGTGTTGATCACAGTTGTCTGGATCAAAACATTCGATGTTTTTAGCTAAAAATTCAAGCACTTCATGGCGGGGACCCTGTGGGGTCCTTTCTGCTGAAGGCGAGACTAAATTAGCATTACAATGCACTCGTGCATCATATGCTAAAGTTCTCTCTGGCTGAGAAGCAGAGGCTGAACAGCTGTCATCACCCTTGTGACAGAGTGGAAAGGAGGCTGAACAGGCTGAACTTTTGGAAGGAGGAGCACAGGTGAAAGTGTCATTTCTCAGTGGCTGAGAAGAACATGTGGCAGGATATCTTCTTGAAGATAAACTACATGTGTCTTCACTGTCAGTTTCACAACAATAAGAAGTCAGGTAGCTGTTCACTCTTTCTCTCAGTGGAGGTTGAGGAGCTGACTTCATTCCCAAGGACTTTGAGTCGGATGGAGTTCCTTCACTTCTGAGTGGAGAGGGAGTTAACCTCTCATCAAGTGAGGAGAGTGAATCTGAGTAGCCAGAATCACAGTGACTGACAGACTATGCTGGGGAAAGACATTCTAGTCTAAGCCCTAACAATTTCTCTTTGTATTGAAACAGATCTAACTCTGCTGAATGCAGGTCTTCTAAGTAACGCATGGCTTTCTTATCAGCTGTCTGAACTTCATGGAGTAGACTAGCATTTTGCGCTCTTAGGCTATCTACCTCTTTTTCCAGGGCTGCTTTACTCTGAACGGCAAGACTAGTTGCCTGTGGAAAATCAGAAGCAAGCATTTCAACAATGAGTCTTGGGATACGGTCTGCGCATCACACCTGTCTGTGAGGAGCAATTCTATTTCTTTCCTGCACTCACTGAAACTCAACCTGCTGATGAGTTCAGGGCAGCCAGGGTTTAGGTTCTGTGATAGGGAAGAAATAAAAAGCTCTACACAGGGGTTATCCATTGTTATACCTGGAGTAGCTTCCTGTGGAGGAGAGGCAGCTAAAGCACCAACTAGTGACTAGTGGGCATCAAACAAAAGGGGCCAGTAAAGTAAACAAAGGTTTACAAAAGAAGTTTGCTTACACACAACATGCACTAACTGAGATGCATGGCAGTAACAGTTGTGATGATGTTTCTTAAAGGTGACTCAAGCTGGAACACGTGGAAGTAACAGCTAGGTGCAAACTTTATATCACAGGGCTGGTAGCACTCTGTGGCTCTATTTAACCCACTCAGGCTGGACTGCTTGGCAGTTACACAGCCAGGTACAAGCTCTCTATGTTACACAGGGCCGGTGGCATGCTGTGTCATTAAAGGAACACTTATATTAACAGCAAATTATGACAACTAGACCAGGTTGCATTGAATACTTGGTATTCAAATGCTGAACCAAAATCCTTTCAAGCAAAAGCAAATCTCTCAAATAACAATTCTCACCACAATGTACTTGTTTAAAAGTACAACTGGACTTCTACTCCTGTGGAAGATTAGTGGTGTAGATTGCAAACACAGTGTTTTTTTTTAATTATGCTGAAAATTAATATTGCACAATTATGAACAATATTCCAACAAAAATACTATGCCTCACACGGGGCACCAACATGTAGGGATTTGGCAGTAACAGGTTTGGTTATTAGCAAATTAATTAATAAATAATAATAGAATTATTAATATTAATAAAGATTATCAATAAACATCAATAATAAATTGGGCACCACCCTGGAATCAGGGACCAATAACCAAAATGTTAATAAAGTCTCATTATATATGCTAAACTATCAATTTGGAACGTTGATTAATATCTATAACCAAAATAGATAGTAAAGGTTGAAGGATATCGGAGTTCTTGACATAGCAGAGGTTGGCATTATTCACTCTTGTACAACATTAAACAGACTAGCATGTTTATTCCACAAACATTTATTTACAAGATAATAAAGGTATAAAACACAATATTAATTTGCTAATAACCAAACCTGTTCATGCCAAATCCCTACAACGGTGCGTGTTATAACCACTACGGCGTGCGCTATAACCACTACGCCGCGTGTTATAACCACTACGAAGTGCGCTATAACCACTACGGCGCCTGTTATAACCACTACGGCATGCGTTATAACCACTACGGCGTGCGCTACAACCTCTACAGCGTACGCTATAACCACTACGGCGTGCGCTATAACCACTACGGCATGCGTTATAACCACTACGGCGTGCGCTACAACCTCTACAGCGTACGCTATAACCACTACGGCATGTGTTATAACCGCTCGCGAACACTCGATGGTCAACGTTGTTATGAGAATGTTAATGAGATGAACCGAGCCGTCTGATTGGTCCAGACTCCGATTGAATCTGTTGCTGAAGATGACATCATTCCATTAATGACTACAACAGTTGTAGCCCCACCCCCTCACACCTTTCTCTCTTCACTTCCTGTTTCAGACGTCAGAGAAGGTGGAGACGGTCTTCCTGATGACGGAGCCATGTGACCTGGACCAGCCAATGGTGGACCAGCCTCAGGTAGCAACAGGAAATCTTGTGGGCCCGCCGCCTAGTAACCCCCCGCCCCCTCCACCGGGGGCCTGCATGACGCTTGTTGATGATGTCACAGAGGAGTGGGCTAGTGATGATGCTAATGATGCTATCCAGGCTAATGGTCCAGCATATAAACACGAGGTCAGTGATGATGATGATGTCAGTGATGAGGACCCTAGTAGCCAGGCTAGCGATGCTAGTGAAGATGCTATCAGTGTGTTAGCTCAGGCAGCAGTGGAGGAAGCCGTGGAAGCCGCAGTCAGAACGGCTCAGCGCCCCGACGCCAACAACGCTAATCAGGATAGCATTAATACTAACTTTGCAGTTAGCCACGGTGAGCAGGAGGTAACTACCAGACCCGGTTCTGTTCTGGGCTCTCAGCGTTACCATGACAACCAGGACTCCGACGACTCAGAAGAGGAGGGAGGGTGGAGGTCCAGAGAAAACTCCCCTCCTCCCTCTTTACCCCGCTTAGGGCGCCCCCCCTGTTCAGCCAATCAGACACAGCCATCCGACCACAGTGATGACAATGATGACTCCAAACCTCTGCAGGAGGTAACACCTGAGACAGAACCTGCCCCAGTTGAACCTGCTGCCCCAGTTAAACCTGCCCCAGTTAAACCTGTCCCAGTTGAACCTGCTGTCCCAGTTAAACCTGCTGCCCCAGTTAAACCTGCCCCAGTTAAACCTGCTGCCCCAGTTAAACCTGTCCCAGTTGAACCTGCTGTCCCAGTTAAACCTGCTGCCCCAGTTAAACCTGCCCCAGTTAAACCTGCTGCCCCAGTTAAACATGCCCCAGTTAAACCTGCTGACCCAGTTAAACCTGCCCCAGTTGAACCTGCCCCAGTTAAACCTGCTGCCCCAGTTAAACATGCCCCAGTTGAACCTGCCCCAGTTAAACCTGCTGCCCCAGTTAAACCTGTCCCAGTTGAACCTGCTGTCCCAGTTAAACCTGCTGCCCCAGTTAAACCTGCTGCCCCGGTTAAACCTGCTGCCTCGGTTGAACCTACCCCAGTTGAACCTGCTGCCCCAGTTGAACCTGCCCCAGTTAAACCTGCTGCCCCGGTTAAACCTGCTGCCCCGGTTGAACCTGCTGCCCCAGTTAAACCTGCTGCCCCAGTTAAACCTGCTGCCCCAGTTGAACCTGCTGCCCCGGTTGAACCTGCTGCCCCAGTTGAACCTGCCCCAGTTAAACCTGCCCCAGTTGAACCTGCTGCCCCAGTTGAACCTGCTGCCCCAGTTAAACCTGCTGCCCCAGTTGAACCTGCCCCAGTTAAACCTGCTGCCCCAGTTAAACCTGCTGCCCCGGTTGAACCTGCTCCGGTTGAACCTGCCCAAGATATTTTAAACTATAATAATATAACTTATATGATATTATATGAATATCATATAAGTTATATATTAATATAAGTTATATTATATTAATATAATATAAGCTATATTATAATAACTTGTAGAGTTTATTAATAATTGCGTGTTGTCTGTGTGTTGGTCAGGAGGTCCCAGTGATGAGGAAGACTCTCACATATGAAGCTCCCGGGGTGAGAAACACTAGAATATACAGATAATCAATAATAGATCTAATTACAGGATGTATTGATCTGAGCTGATTGATCTAATAACAGGATGTATTGATCTGAGCTGATTGATCTACTTACAGGATGTATTGATCTGAGCTGATAGATCTAATAACAGGATGTATTGATCTGAGCTGATTGATCTACTTACAGGATGTATTGATCTGAGCTGATAGATCTAATAACAGGATGTATTGATCTGAGCTGATTGATCTACTTACAGGATGTATTGATCTGAGCTGATTGATCTAATAACAGGATGTATTGATCTGAGCTCAACTGACTTCATGTTTTCTACCTGCAGCAAAAACATTCCAATACCAGATCAATAATGTTTTAATGGTTCACCGTATTGATCGATTGATTGACAGATTTGTGTATTTCAGAGCCACGGGGACTCCGATCCTCCTGCAGGGTTACTGCTGAGCTCCCAGACCTTCACCGCCGAGACCTCCAACACTACGACCACCACACACATCACCAAGGTAACCATGACAACCAATACCACCACATACATCACCAAGGTAACCATGACAACCAATACCACCACACACATCACCAAGGTAACCAAGACAACCAATACCACCACACACATCACCAAGGTAACCATGACAACCAATACCGCCACACACATCACCAAGGTAACCAAGACAACCAATACCACCACACACATCACCAAGATAACCATGACAACCAATACCATCACACACATCACCAAGGTAACCATGACAACCAATACCACCACACACATCACCAAGGTAACCATGACAATGACTACACCACACACATCACCAAGGTAACCATGACAACCAATACCACTACACACATCACCAAGGTAACCAAGACAACCAATACCACCACACACATCACCAAGGTAACCATGACAACCAAAACCACCACACACATCACCAAGGTAACCATGACAACCAATACCACCACACACATCACCAAGGTAACCAAGACAACCAATACCACCACACACATCTCCAAGGTAGCCATGACAACCAATACCACCACATACATCACCAAGGTAACCATGACAACCAATACCACCACACACATCACCAAGGTAACCATGACAATGACTACCACCACACACATCACCATGGTAACACACATCACCAAGGTAACACACATCACCATTGTAACACACATCACCATGGTAACACATCACAATAGTAACACACATCACCAATGTAACACACATCACCATGGTAACACACATCACCGTGGTAACAGAGTAATTCAAACGTTTCAGTAAATCTCTTCTCTGTTGGACATCAGAGGAATTGGAGCAACAGAGGGATTCAAAGTGAAAATATTTATAATGTAAAACATGAAATGTGACGAATTCTGAAACCCTAACCCTGACCCTGACCCCTAACCCCCGACCCTGACCCCTAAGCCCCGACCCTGACCCCTGACCCTGACTCTGAGTTTTATTTCTCTTCAGACAGTCAAAGGAGGAATTTCAGAAACCAGAATCGAGAAGCGAATCGTAATTTCTGGAGACACAGAAATCGACCATGACCAGGTAACGTTCAATAAAACTTCATTATCATTGACCCGCACCTGCTCAGATTAAACCGGGACAGACCCGCACCTGCTCAGATTAAACCGGGACAGACCCATACATAACCGGATCAACCCGGGACAGACCGGTACATAACCGGATCAACCCGGGACAGACCTGGGGCTGGTCTGATCAGGGTTAATCCTGACCTGGACCAGGTTCTGACCCTCGTGTCTCTCTTGAAGGCTCTGGCAGCAGCGCTCAGCGAGGCGCGGAGGCAGCATCCTGAGCTGTCGGTCACACGAGTTGTCGTCCATAAAGAAACAGAGGTCTCTCCTGATCATGTGATCGATTAGTGACATCACAGGTAACAGGTGGACTCTCGTGCTGGATGCTGATTGGCTGGCTGGTGCATGGCAGCATTCATAACATTGAGTTTGCATGTTTTACACAAATGTTAGTTTTCAGGAACATGAAGTTCAATCAGGAGAGACAAAGGTTCTGATTGGAGGAACCACAGAGGACAGGAAGGAGTTAAGGCGATCAGTTGGTGTGAGGAGCTGATCACAATCAATCAAGAGGATCATTGATGAATCATCATAGTTTAATATGGCCGCCAAAAGGCAACACATTAAACAGTTAACCATTAATGCTATGCTAACATGCTGTGCCAGGTGAGGCAGGGGGCGGAGCCTCTGGTTTTACACTGAGGCTCCGCCCCCTGCTGTCCACCTGAACCTCTGGTTTTATATTGAATCCAGATGTTCAGTTCGTCTTCACGTGACAGTGGTGGCATTAGCATTAGCATGCTATGCTATCAGTCTGGACAATGCTTTTAAGCTTGCTGCGCTATGCTAATTAGCATGAGCATGAAGTCATCCTGAAGTTCACAGCTGCTTCTGTCTCTCTTTCAGGACTGAATCTAGAAGCCTCTGGTGCATTATGGGAGTTGTAATCCGGACTACGGAGCCACTGACGGACACTGAGACACTGTTTGCAACGGATGGACTAAAACTGAGGATTCACTCACACACACACACACACACACACACACACACACACACACACACAGCACCTGTCTGTCTGACCGGGGGCGGGGCCAATAGCTGAGTTAGCTTCAGGGCAGTTAGCATAGTTAGCATTAGCATTAGCATAGTTAGCATTAGTTCAGATTAGTATGATTAGAGCTGAGAGACAGACAGGCAGACAGACGACTGAGAGACAGACAGGCAGACAGACGACTGAGAGAAAGACAGGCAGACAGACGACTGAGAGACAGACAGGCAGACAGACGACTGAGAGAAAGACAGGCAGACAGACGACTGAGAGACAGACAGGCAGACAGACGACTGAGAGACAGACAGGCAGATGAGAGACAGACAGACAGACAGCTGAGAAACAGACAGGCAGATGAGAGACAGAGAGACAGACAGACAGACAGACAGACAGACAGATGAGAAACAGACAGGCAGATGAGAGACAGCTGAGAGACAGACAGACAGCTGAGAGACAGACAGACAGACAGACAGACAGACGAGAGACAGACAGACAGCTGAGAGACAGACAGGCAGATGAGAGACAGAGAGACAGAGAGACAGACAGACAGATGAGAAACAGACAGGCAGATGAGAGACAGAGAGACAGCTGAGAGACAGACAGACAGACAGCTGAGAAACAGACAGGTCACCCCCCCGACAGGTTGAAGCAGTCTGATTGGTTGGTCGACTCAGGAAGACAGCAGCTTCATGACACATTCAGTAATCAGTTACTACCTGTCTCACCTGTTGAGGTCACCTGACTGACCCCTCTCACCTGTTGAGGTCACCTGACTGACCTCTCTCACCTGTTGAGGTCACCTGACTGACCCCTCTCACCTGTTGAGGTCACCTGACTGACCTCTCTCACCTGGTGAGGTAATGGATCTCCTGTTTCCTGAAATGTAAATAGCATGATGCTAACACTAGCCGCTCACTGTATAGCAGCTAAACCTCAGCTCTGTATTTACCCATAATGCAATAGTAATGTGCCATTCTTTCATCTCACCATGGAAACCGCGTTATCAATTATTTTAGTCACCTATGTATTTATTTATTGATCTATTTATTAATCTGTTTGTACGTAACCACAGACTGACCTCTGACCTCTCCCCCTGGTGTCCCCCTACAGACTGACCTCTGACCTCTCCCCCTGGTGTCCCCCTACAGACTGACCTCTGACCTCTTCCCCTGGTGTCCCCCTACAGACTGACCTCTGACCTCTCCCCCTGGTGTCCCCCTACAGACTGACCTCTGACCTCTCCCCCTGGTGTCCCCCTACAGACTGACCTTCTGTGTTTTGTTTTAGTTTTCAGTTGTGATGAATCTGTCTTCACTGAAGTCAAATAAAACCTTAATAAAAGACTTCCTGTCAGAGTTCTTCTGTTCAACAGGTTGAAGAGTCCAAGCGGTGGTGCGTTCAGGGTCAGTAGAAGTTGTTGAAGCTGCGGTGATGCGTTCAGGGTCAGTAGAAGTTGTTGAAGCTGCGGTGGTGCGTTCAGGGTCAGTAGAAGTTGTTGAAGCTGCGGTGGTGCGTTCAGGGTCCATGTGAGAGTTGATTCAGACTAAAGATAACTGAACTAAAAGGTTTGATGGATCTCAACAGAGACCACGTCACTGATTCTTATGAAAGATGTTTGAGACTTCCTGTTTTAGTCTACGGACATTCTGGACCTTCTAGACATTCTGGACCTTCTGGACATTCTAGACCTTCTGGACATTCGGGACCTTCTGGACATTCTGGACCTTCTGGACCTTCTAGACATTCTGGACCTTCTGGACATTCTGGACCTTCTAGACATTCTGGACCTTCTGGACATTCTGGACCTTCTAGACATTCTAGACATTCTGGACCTTCTGGACATTCTAGACATTCTGGACCTTCTAGACATTCTGGACATTCTAGACATTCTGGACCTTCTAGACATTCTGGACATTCTGGACCGATCAAAAGTCAAAAGATTAAATTAATTTCAGAGTGAAAATGTTTTCATTCTTTTACAGCCGGTAAAAATCATTAAAATTGGTAAAAACGTCTTTTTGGGATTTTAACGGTCGAGTTTCAGATATCAACATTCAGAATAAACATCAGGCCAACATCTACTGATCTTCTCAACTCCACTTTGTGTTTTCTCGGTTATCAGCTCATAAAGTTCAGTTCGGTTCAAACAAAACGAACCATCAGAACCATCAGTTCAAAGAACCATCACAACCATCACAACCATCAGAACAATCAGTTCAAAGAACCATCACAACCATCACAACCATCAGAACAATCAGTTCAAAGAACCATCACAACCATCACAACCATCAGAACAATCAGTTAAAAGAACCATCACAACCATCACAACCATCAGAACCTTTAGTTCAAAGAAAAGAAAGACTCACGGTTACCATGGTGATGTCATCAGTCAGCTGCCTCCGGAGACGGTCATAACGGATCGGGGACCGACTCTCGGGGCACTAACACCTGAATCTGAGTTAAACGCCGGTCTGAGACGAAGAGACGAAGAGGAGGTCTGAACTTCTCCATGCTCTTCACCGCCATGCTTTCTGCTGGGGGGGGGGGGAGGGGTGCTTCCCGTCCTACACACACCTGATCTTCATCACCTGATCTTCATCACCTGATCCCTGATCTTCATCACCTGATCCCTGATCTTCATCACCTGATCCCTGATCTTCATCACCTGATCTTCATCACCTGATCTTCATCACCTGATCTTCATCACCTGATCCCTGATCTTCATCACCTGATCTTCATCACCTGATCCCTGATCTTCATCACCTGATCTTCATCACCTGATCCCTGATCTTCATCACCTGATCTTCATCACCTGATCCTCCTCACCTGAGAGCTTAAATGCCTCCCTCTCCTGGTCAATGCTAGAACTGCATGCAGTCGTTCACTGTGTGTTATCTACAGATACAAATAAAACAAACATCCCATAATACCAAGACCAGTGGGAACACTTTGGGATTAATTAGAGCACATCTTGTTTAATTCACTGAAATGTGTCTGTGAACAATAAAGGTTGTTCAAATGGTTGTTTATCTGTAAATGGGTGTGTGTGTGGTAGAACTGTGTGTGTGTGTGTGTGTGTGTGTACGTGTGTGTGTGTGTGTGTGTGTGTGTGTGTGTGTGTGTGTGGTAGAACTGAGACAAATAAAGAGATTTATTTACCAAAGAGCACGAAAACAAAGTCATTCAGAAGAATGTGATTAAAGCATGGAGCCCACCTGGCTCAGGTGTGCCTTCCAACACATATATATATATATATATATATTTATATATTTATATATATATTATATAGAATTGAATGATTGGACACGGATGAATGAATGAATCTTCAGATGATTTTTAATGTAGAAACATTTACAGATCAAAGATCAAAGTTACAATAATCATCTAACAGACAGTAACTATTCTCTGTGGACCAATCAGAGCTCAGCTGGCCGTTGCTCGGCAACAGGACACGAGTTAGGAGTGACGCCCAACAGGAGGTGGGCGGAGCTCAGGTCCAGAGCGTCACTCAGGTGAGACTTAACAAGCTGCAGGTTCCTCAGACAACCTCTGAACCTGGAGCTGATCGACAGGCAGTTCTGTTTAACACCCACTGGGACAGAGAGAGAGACAGGTAGACGGGTAGAGAGACAGGTACAGAGACAGGTACAGAGAGGGAGACAGGTAGACGGGTAGAGAGACAGGTACAGAGACAGGGAGACGGGTACAGAGAGAGGTAGAGAGACAGGGAGACAGGTAGAGAGAGGGAGAAAGGTAGAGAGACGAGGAGAAAGAGAGGGAGACAGGTTAGTAGGAGTAATTTACAGGTGTCATCATGTTTGTCTTCACCTGTCAGTGAGTAGTGTCTCACCTGGATAGCCGCCCAGGTAAACAGGGTTGTTGGTCTCGGCAGAGGTGGATTGTGGGTAAGGGTTGGGGGTGGTGTAGCTCCGCCCATCTACGCTTAGACTCAGGGTGTGTTTGGTTTTTCTGGCGAGCACCCGGTGCCACCGTCCATCACACAACATCTGACCAATCGAACGTACCGACACTCGACCCGCCCCGTTGTTGACGTTAAACACCAGCTGAGGAAAAACACAGGTAAACCACTCTAGATAGAACCATTATACACAGGTAAACCACTCTAGATAGAACCATTATACACAGGTAAACCACTCTAGATAGAACCATTATACACAGGTAAACCACTCTAGATAGGACCATTATACCCAGGTAAACCATTCTAGATAGAACCGTTATACACAGGTAAACCACTCTGTTAGAACCGTTATACCCAGGTAAACCACTCTAGATAGAACCATTATACACAGGTAAACCACTCTAGATAGAACCATTATACAAAGGTAAACCACTCTAGATAGAACCATTATACACAGGTAAACCACTCTGTTAGAACCGTTATACACAGGTAAACCACTCTGTTAGAACCGTTATACACAGGTAAACCACTCTAGATAGAACCATTATACACAGGTAAACCACTCTGATAGAACCGTTATACACAGGTAAACCACTCTGTTAGAACCGTTATACACAGGTAAACCACTCTAGATAGAACCATTTTATACACACTCACACACACATATACACACACAGGTAACTCTCTGCTCACCTGTCCATTGATCATCTCCAGTCCAATGGCGTCGACTTTCGCGCTGCTGATTCCCAGAAACATTCCTTCTGACTGGCTTGTTCGAAATTCCAGAGACACTGATACGTCAGAGCCGACCTTATAACCATCACGCACTGGACACACACACACACACAGATCAATACTCTGATCATGTGATCAGATTAAAGCAGGATGTATTTTCTTTCTTTATGTTCAACTCACGGAGGGCGGCGTATCCACTGCCGTTAAAGTAACTTCCTGTCTGGTCATTGGTGAAACAGGAAGTGACATCATGCTGTGAGGCCGGCTGGGACAGATCCAACATGGCTCTGTTCAGACTGACGGAGCGAACGCAACCTGGAAAACTGCTGCTGACCTGAGAGACAGGAAGCAGAGATGTTACAGGTAGTACCGGTACAGCTCAGGTGGTCACCATGGCAACCTGTGAGAAACACCTGGCTCGTGGTTCTGCTCAGGTGGTCATCATGGCAACCAGTGAGAAACACCTGGCTCGTGGTTGTACTCAGGTGGTCACCATGGCAACCTGTGAGAAACACTTGGCTCGTGGTTCTGCTCAGGTGGTCACCATGGCAACCTGTGAGAAACACCTGGTTCGTGGTTGTACTCAGGTGGTCACCATGGCAACCTGTGAGAAACACTTGGCTCACGGTTGTACTCAGGTGGTCACCATGGCAACCTGTGAGAAACACTTGGCTTGCGGTTGTACTCAGGTGGTCACCATGGCAACCTGTGAGAAACACTTGGTTTGCGGTTGTACTCAGGTGGTCATCATGGCAACCTGTGAGAAACACTTGGCTTGCGGTTGTACTCAGGTGGTCACCATGGCAACCTGTGAGAAAACACCTGGCTCGCGGTTGTACTCAGGTGGTCACCATGGCAACCTGTGAGAAACACTTGGCTCGTGCTTGTACTCAGGTGGTCACCATGGCAACCTGTGAGAAACACTTGGCTTGCGGTTGTACTCAGGTGGTCACCATGGCAACCTGTGAGAAACACTTGGCTCGTGGTTGTACTCAGGTGGTCACCATGGCAACCTGTGAGAAACACTTGGCTTGCGGTTGTACTCAGGTGGTCATCATGGCAACCTGTGAGAAAACACCTGGCTCGCGGTTGTACTCAGGTGGTCACCATGGCAACCTGTGAGAAACAGCTGGCTCGTGGTTGTACTCAGGTGGTCACCATGGCAACCTGTGAGAAATACTTGGCTTGCGGTTGTACTCAGGTGGTCACCATGGCAACCTGTGAGAAAACACCTGGCTCGTGGTTGTACTCAGGTGGTCACCATGGCAACCTGTGAGAAACACTTGGCTCGTGGTTGAATTCTGTGTCCTGGTGGACTCACGTTAATCCTCCTGGTAGTGTGTGTG
>NW_023618543.1:15000-25000 GCF_015220745.1 Sebastes umbrosus | reverse complement strand
ATGTTTACGGATGAACCTGTGTTCTATGTATTTAATGTGTTATAATCTATGTTTACGCATGACACTGTGTTATATGTATTTAATGTGTTATAATCTATGTTTACGGATGAACCTGTGTTCTATGTATTTAATGTGTTATAATCTATGTTTACGCATGACACTGTGTTCTATGTATTTAATGTGTTATAATCTATGTTTACGGATGACACTGTGTTCTATGTATTTAATGTGTTATAATCTATGTTTACGGATGACACTGTGTTCTATGTATTTAATGTGTTATAATCTATGTTTACGGATGACACTGTGTTCTATGTATTTAATGTGTTATAATCTATGTTTACAGATGAACCTGTGTTATATGTATTAATATGTATTTAATATGTTATAATCTATGTTTACAGATGACACTGTGTTCTATGTATTTAATGTGTTATAATCTATGTTTACAGATGACACTGTGTTATATGTATTTAATGTGTTATAATCTATGTTTACAGATGACACTGTGTTCTGTGTATTTAATGTGTTATAATCTATGTTTACAGATGACACTGTGTTCTATGTATTTAATGTGTTATAATCTATGTTTACAGATGAACCTGTGTTCTATGTATTTAATGTGTTATAATCTATGTTTACAGATGACACTGTGTTATATGTATTTAATGTGTTATAATCTATGTTTACAGATGAACCTGTGTTCTATGTATTTAATGTGTTATAATCTATGTTTACAGATGACACTGTGTTCTGTGTATTTAATGTGTTATAATCTATGTTTACAGATGACACTGTGTTCTATGTATTTAATGTGTTATAATCTATGTTTACAGATGACACTGTGTTCTGTTTTTAATGTGTTATAATCTATGTTTACAGATGACACTGTGTTCTATGTATTTAATGTGTTATAATCTATGTTTACAGATGACACTGTGTTCTATGTATTTAATGTGTTATAATCTATGTTTACAGATGACACTGTGTTCTATGTATTTAATGTGTTATAATCTATGTTTACAGATGAACCTGTGTTCTATGTATTTAATGTTATAATCTATGTTTACAGATGAACCTGTGTTCTATGTATTTAATATGTATTTAATATGTTATAATCTATGTTTACAGATGACACTGTGTTCTATGTATTTAATGTGTTATAATCTATGTTTACAGATGACACTGTGTTCTATGTATTCAATGTGTTATAATCTATGTTTACAGATGAACCTGTGTTCTATGTATTTAATGTGTTATAATCTATGTTTACAGATTCAGATTCAACCTTCAGCACGGTTTAGGTATTTCCATATTCATATAAAAGGGGAAATATTACTGTCTAACAAGAGAAAAACACCATGGATACCTGCTGCAGCAGAGCGCTGAGGTCAGAGGTCAAATGATTTAACTCATCTTCTACTCTGGACAGACGCAGAGCGACAGAGCTGTTTCCTGAAAACACCACCTGTACGAACACACAGCAGGTAACATGTTACTTTATATATATAACATACTGTATATATGGTCATAAAGCCACACCCACACACACACACACACAGTGATTGTTAAACACACAGCAGGTAACATGTTACTGTACATATACATATATATATATATATATATATACTATATATATATATAATATATATGGTCATAAAGCCACATACACACACAGTGATTGTTGAACACAAGATGAAACATGCTGGATGAGGTTCAACCTGCAGGTTACTTTATATATATATATATAAACTGGAAAAAGAAAGTTCGGAAACTTGTGTTTGATGGATTATTTCTCTGTTGTATCAATGTTAATGGTCATTGTATTTTACATCATTGGAAAGCCTGTTTATTTACCTTCACAATGATGTCCAACTTGTAAGGATCATGCATTTGTGGCATGAGCAGCACAGCTGATTATGTGGGTAACGCCCAAGAAAAATTTGCCAAAATGCTCCGTCAATGGTAAACAGTGTATTCTCCTTTTGGTATTGACTCTTGTTTTGAGTTGTTTGGTGGATGATTGAACTCTCTATCAGTAACAAGGAACAAACAAGACATATTGATTGATTGAATCCACCGTCAGGAGCCTCAGTAGCGGTGGAAGATCCATACGCAGCCACAACAGCCTGGCACCTCCTCCTCATGCTGGTCACCAACCTGGTCGCACGTTGCTGTGGGATGGAGCTCCATTCCTCAACCAGGATTGGTTGCAGGTCAGCCAGCGTGGTTGTGTTGGTCACTCTAACACGTACAGCACGCCCAAGCTGATCCTACAAGTGTTGAATTGGGTTGAGGTGTGGACTCTTGGCAGGCCGTTCCATTCTCTCTACTCCCACATTGTGGAGGTAGTCTGTGATAACCCTGGCTCTGTGGGGGGGGGGCGTTGTTTCTTGGAGGATGAAGTTAGGTCCCAGATTGTGGAGATATGGGATCGCCACTGGCTGCAGAATGTCATCCTGATATCTCCCTGCATTGAGATGGCCTTCAATGATGACAAGCCTTGTTTTGCCAGTGAGGGAGATGCCCCCCCCCACACCATGACACTGACCCCACCAAAAGCTGTTACTCCATCGGTGCAACAATCAGCAGAGCGTTCTCCACGTCGTCTCCATACTTTGACACTGCCATCTAACTTTGGCAGACAGAACCTGGACTCATCACTGAACATGACATTCCCCCACATGTTCAGGTTCCATTGTCTGTGTTGTCGACACCAGCGCCAACGGGCCTGACGGTGAAGGGCAGTCATTGCAGGCTTCCTGGTAGTCTTATGAGAATACACTGTTTACCATTGGCAGTGCATTTTGGCAAATTTTTCTTGGGCGCTCCCCACATAATCAGCTGTGCTGCTCATCCCACAAATACATGATCCTTACAAGTGTGACATCATTGTGAAGGTAAATAAACAGGCTTTCCAACGATGTAGAATACAATGACCATTAGCATTGATACAACAGAGAAATAATCCACCAAACACAAGTTAAACAACTTTGTTTTTCCAGTATATATAAAGTAACCTGCAGATTGTTGTGACCCTATACAGTATATATATATATATATATATATATATATATATATACCACCAGAGGGCAGCATTGAGGGTTTACCTGGATGTCTCTGGTCTGGTTCTCCAGCAACAGCAGCTGGCGGTACGGTGCCATGGCAACGCCGCTCAGGTTGACAGACAGGAAGTGGTTGTGTATTTTATCCAGGTCGTCCAACAGAACGCCGGTGCACTCGTCATCGCACGCTGGGGTCAGAAATAAACACACGTAATGACCTCTGATAACACGCGGCACGTGAACATGTGTGTGTCTGTGTGTGTTGGTACTCACACACACACTCTCCTCCCTGCAGGACGTGCCTCTCATCACACTGGTCACATGACTGACCTTTGACCCCGGCCTTACATTCACACTGTCCACTCAGCGCGTCACACAGCGGCTGCAGCGAGCCCCACCCGCTGCAGCCGCATCGCCAACACGACCCGCCTGGCGACGAGGGGTTACCATAGTAACCAACAGAACACCTGCAGGACGACAGCATACAATCAGTGTGATGTCACAGCAGCTCTCAGCTGATTCGCTGAGCTTCCTCTGATGTCAGACTGAGGTCAGATTTCAAAATAAATGTTGTATTAAAGATGTAATAACAGATGCAACGATCTCACCTCTCTTTACCTGTATGATGTCATGACTCTCACCTCTCTCTACCTGTATGATGTCATGACTCTCACCTCTCTTTACCTATATGATGTCATGACTCTCACCTCTCTTTACCTATATGATGTCATGACTCACCTCTCTCTACCTGTATGATGTCATGACTCTCACCTCTCTTTACCTATATGATGTCATGACTCACCTCTCTTTACCTATATGATGTCATGACTCTCACCTCTCTTTAACTATATGATGTCATGACTCACCTCTCTTTACCTGTATGATGTCATGACTCTCACCTCTCTTTACCTATATGATGTCATGACTCACCTCTCTTTACCTATATGATGTCATGACTCTCACCTCTCTTTAACTATATGATGTCATGACTCACCTCTCTTTAACTATATGTCATGACTCACCTCTCTTTACCTATATGATGTCATGACTCTCACCTCTCTTTACCTGTATGTCATGACTCTCACCTCTCTTTACCTGTATGATGTCATGACTCCTCTCTTTACCTGTATGATGTCATGACTCTCACCTCTCTCTACCTGTATGATGTCATGACTCTCACCTCTCTTTACCTGTATGTCATGACTCTCACCTCTCTTTACCTATATGATGTCATGACTCTCACCTCTCTTTAACTATATGATGTCATGACTCACCTCTCTTTACCTGTATGTCATGACTCTCACCTCTCTTTACCTATATGATGTCATGACTCTCACCTCTCTTTAACTATATGATGTCATGACTCACCTCTCTTTACCTGTATGTCATGACTCTCACCTCTCTTTACCTATATGATGTCATGACTCTCACCTCTCTTTAACTATATGATGTCATGACTCACCTCTCTTTACCTGTATGATGTCATGACTCTCACCTCTCTTTACCTATATGATGTCATGACTCACCTCTCTTTACCTATATGATGTCATGACTCTCACCTCTCTTTAACTATATGATGTCATGACTCACCTCTCTTTAACTATATGTCATGACTCACCTCTCTTTACCTATATGATGTCATGACTCTCACCTCTCTTTACCTGTATGTCATGACTCTCACCTCTCTTTACCTGTATGATGTCATGACTCCTCTCTTTACCTGTATGATGTCATGACTCTCACCTCTCTCTACCTGTATGATGTCATGACTCTCACCTCTCTTTACCTGTATGTCATGACTCTCACCTCTCTTTACCTATATGATGTCATGACTCTCACCTCTCTTTAACTATATGATGTCATGACTCACCTCTCTTTACCTGTATGTCATGACTCTCACCTCTCTTTACCTATATGATGTCATGACTCTCACCTCTCTTTAACTATATGATGTCATGACTCACCTCTCTTTACCTGTATGTCATGACTCTCACCTCTCTTTACCTATATGATGTCATGACTCTCACCTCTCTTTAACTATATGATGTCATGACTCACCTCTCTTTACCTGTATGATGTCATGACTCTCACCTCTCTTTACCTATATGATGTCATGACTCACCTCTCTTTACCTATATGATGTCATGACTCTCACCTCTCTTTAACTATATGATGTCATGACTCACCTCTCTTTAACTATATGTCATGACTCACCTCTCTTTACCTATATGATGTCATGACTCTCACCTCTCTTTACCTGTATGTCATGACTCTCACCTCTCTTTACCTGTATGATGTCATGACTCCTCTCTTTACCTGTATGATGTCATGACTCTCACCTCTCTCTACCTGTATGATGTCATGACTCTCACCTCTCTTTACCTGTATGTCATGACTCTCACCTCTCTTTACCTATATGATGTCATGACTCTCACCTCTCTTTAACTATATGATGTCATGACTCACCTCTCTTTACCTGTATGTCATGACTCTCACCTCTCTTTACCTATATGATGTCATGACTCTCACCTCTCTTTAACTATATGATGTCATGACTCACCTCTCTTTACCTGTATGTCATGACTCTCACCTCTCTTTACCTATATGATGTCATGACTCTCACCTCTCTTTAACTATATGATGTCATGACTCTCACCTCTCTTTACCTGTATGTCATGACTCTCACCTCTCTTTACCTATATGATGTCATGACTCTCACCTCTCTTTAACTATATGATGTCATGACTCACCTCTCTTTACCTGTATGATGTCATGACTCTCACCTCTCTTTACCTGTATGTCATGACTCTCACCTCTTTACCTGTATGATGTCATGACTCTCACCTCTCTCTACCTGTATGATGTCATGACTCTCACCTCTCTTTACCTGTATGATGTCATGACTCTCACCTCTCTTTACCTGTATGATGTCATGACTCTCACCTCTCTTTACCTATATGATGTCATGACTCTCACCTCTCTTTACCTATATGATGTCATGACTCTCACCTCTCTTTACCTGTATGATGTCATGACTCTCACCTCTCTTTACCTATATGATGTCATGACTCTCACCTCTCTTTACCTATATGATGTCATGACTCTCACCTCTCTTTAACTATATGATGTCATGACTCACCTCTCTTTACCTGTATGATGTCATGACTCACCTCTTTACCTGTATGATGTCATGACTCACCTCTCTTTACCTATATGATGTCATGACTCACCTCTCTTTACCTGTATGATGTCATGACTCACCTCTCTCTACCTGTATGATGTCATGACTCACCTCTCTCTACCTGTATGATCTCATGACTCACCTCTCTCTACCTGTATGATCTCATGACTCACCTCTCTCTACCTGTATGTCATGACTCACCTCTCACAGTATCTCCCCTCGTATCCCGTCTGACAGGCGGTGCAGTGGAAATCACCAAACGCTCCTTCTGACACACAAGCGGGACTGAAACTACACACACACACACACACACACACACACACACACACAGTTAAAGTCAATGAAATAAAATAAAACGTGAGACAGAGTGCAGTGGTACCTGTTGTCCAGTAGGGGGCAGGTATAGGTAAGTAAACAGAGTGCAGTGGTACCTGTTTTCCAGTAGGGGGCAGGCACACGGCGAGCAGTCACTGATGGAGCCGCTCACATTCCCATAATGCCCCGGGGCACACAGCTCACAGTTCCGCCCACTGGTGTGATGCTGACAGTCCTGAACGAGAAAAACACAAATATCATTCTACTGACATCTACTGACATCTACTTCTACTGACATCTACTGACATCTACTTCTACTGACATCTACTTCTACTGACATCTACTGACATCTACTTCTACTGACATCTACTTCTACTGACATCTACTTCTACTGACATCTACTGACATCTACTTCTACTGACATCTACTGACATCTACTTCTACTGACATCTACTTCTACTGACATCTACTGACATCTACTTCTACTGACATCTACTTCTACTGACATCTACTTCTACTGACATCTACTGACATCTACTTCTACTGACATCTACTTCTACTGACATCTACTGACATCTACTTCTACTGACATCTACTTCTACTGACATCTACTTCTACTGACATCTACTGACATCTACTTCTACTGACATCTACTTCTACTGACATCTACTTCTACTGACATCTACTGACATCTACTTCTACTGACATCTACTGACATCTACTTCTACTGACATCTACTTCTACTGACATCTACTGACATCTACTTCTACTGACATTTACTGACATCTACTGACATCTACTTCTACTGACATCTACTTCTACTGACATCTACTGACATCTACTTCTACTGACATTTACTGACATCTACTGACATCTACTTCTACTGACATCTACTGACATCTACTGATATCTACTGACATCTACTTCTACTGATATCTACTGACATCTACTGACATCTACATCTACTGACATCTCCTGACATCTACTGACATCTACTTCTACTGACATCCCCTGACATCTACTGACATCTACTTCTACTGACATCTACTGACATCTACTGATATCTACTGACATCTACTGACATCTACTTCTACTGACATCTACTGACATCTACTGACATCTACTTCTACTGACATCTACTGACATCTACTTCTACTGACATCTACTGACATCTACTGACATCTACTGACATCTACTTCTACTGACATCTACTGACATCAACTGACATCTACTTCTACTGACATCTACTGACATCTACTGACATCTACTTCTACTGACATCTACTGACATCTACTGACATCTACTGACATCTACTGCGTCAGCGTGCGTCAGCGTGCGTCAGCGTGCGTCAGCGTGCGCCAGCGTGCGCCAGCGTGCGTCAGCGTCAGCGTGCGTCAGCGTGCATCAGCGTGCGTCAGCGTCAGCGTCAGCGTGTTACCTGACAGGCTCCAGTCTCCGCATCGCAGCTCTCGCTGTGCTTGTTGCAGAGACATCGAACACACGGACGAACAAACAGAGACTTCTGAATCTGAGACGACAACTCAGACAGAGACTGATGGAAGAAACCTGCTGCACACTCCTGCAGACAGACAGGTCAGAGAGAGACACAGGTTAGAGAGAGAGAGAGAGACAGGTCAGAGAGACAAACAGGTTACAGAGAGACAGGTTAGAGAGAGAGAGAGACAGGTTAGAGAGAGACAGGTTAGAGAGAGAGAGAGAGAGAGACAGGTTAGAGAGAGACAGGTTAGAGAGAGAGAGAGACAGGTTAGAGAGAGACAGGTTAGAGAGAGAGAGAGAGAGACAGGTCAGAGAGACAGGTTAGAGAGAGAGAGAGAGACAGTTTAGAGAGACAGAGAGATAGGTTAGAGAGACAGAGAGACAGGTTAGAGAGAGAGAGAGACAGGTTAGAGAGCGACAGGTTAGAGAGAGAGAGAGAGAGAGAGACAGGTTAGAGAGAGACAGGTTAGAGAGAGAGAGAGAGAGACAGGTCAGAGAGACAGGTTAGAGAGAGAGAGAGAGAGACAGTTTAGAGAGAGACAGAGAGATAGGTTAGAGAGACAGAGAGACAGGTTAGAGAGACAGAGAGACAGAGAGACAGATAGAGACAGACAGGTTAGAGAGAGACAGGTTAGAGAGAGACAGAGAGACAGTTTAGAGAGAGACAGAGACAGGTTAGAGAGACAGAGAGACAGGTTAGAGACAGACAGGTTAGAGAGACAGGTTAGAGAGAGACAGAGAGACAGTTTAGAGAGAGACAGAGAGACAGGTTAGAGAGAAACAGGTTAGAGAGACAGGTTAGAGAGAGACAGAGAGACAGTTTAGAGAGACAGAGAGACAGGTTAGAGAGAGACAGGTTGAAGAGAGACAGGTTAGAGAGAGACAGAGAGACAGTTTAGAGAGAGACAGAGAGACAGTTTAGAGAGACAGGTTAGAGAGAGACAGAGAGACAGTTTAGAGAGAGACAGAGAGACAGTTTAGAGAGACAGGTTAGAGAGAGACAGAGAGACAGTTTAGAGAGAGACAGAGAGACAGTTTAGAGAGACAGGTTAGAGAGAGACAGAGAGACAGGTTAGAGAGAGACAGAGAGACAGGTTAGAGAGAGACAGGTTAGAGTATAACTAGTAGCATTGTGTCTGTGGTTGCCATGGTGACAGGTACCTGACAGGACAGTCCGCTGTATCCAGGTGGACAGATGCAGGACTCGATCTGTTTGGCCACGCCCCCCCCTCTCTGTCCTGACTCCGCCTCCACTGCCGTCTCCATGGTGATGTTAGAGATCCTTAAACACACAGACAGGAAATGACATCACTGCTGCTTCAACCTATCATCACACAGATAACTGCCAGTCAGTCATGTGACCTACCTGGTGTGTATTACACCTTTCATATATCTATATGTTGTTATGGGGCGTTGTGTACCTGCTCTGCTGCAGGCGGGTCCCGTAAGACGCCTTGATGAGGACGTATTCAACGTCACTGAGGACGGACATGAAGTCAGCGCGACTCACCGGCTTCTCCGACACGGCGTTAAAATACTTCCACTGGTGCTGTAACACACACACACACACACACACACACACACACACACACACACAGACACACACACACACACACACACACACACACACACAGACACACACACACACACACACACACACAGACACACACACACACACACACACACACACACACACACACACACACACACACACACAGACACACACACACACAGACACACACACACACACACACACAGACACACACACACACACACACACACACACACACACTCAGACACACACACACAGACACACACAGACACAGACACACACAGACACACACAGACACACACACACACACACACACACACAGACACACACACACACACACACAGACACACACACACACAGACACACACACACACACACACACACTCAGAC
>NW_023618543.1:5000-12500 GCF_015220745.1 Sebastes umbrosus | reverse complement strand
TCTGCAGCCCGAAAAACCCCGACTGGAAAAATCAATAATAAGCATGTCAATATAAACATCAATAACCTGATCAATAACCTGATCAATAACCTGATTAATAACCTGATCAATAATCAAACTCCAGCTGATGAGGAGGATGAAATGTGAAACATGTCAATATAAACATCAATAACCTGATCAATAACCTGATCAATAATCTGATCAATAACCTGATCAATAATCTGATCAATAATCAGTAATAAGACATGATAGCGTCCTCACTGGGTCTGTGTACAACGCCGGTCCCCTGTTGATAATGTAGGAATGTGTGTGTGTGTGTGTGTGTGTGTGCGTCTCACCTGGCAGCGATCACAGGTCCGTCCCGTCACATTCTCTCTGCATGAACACTGACCTGTTGTGACATCACACACACTGGAGAGGGCGCCACTGACATCACAGCCGCACTCTGAGAGAGAGAGAGAGAGAGAGAGAGAGAGAGAGAGAGAGAGAGAGAGAGAGAGAGAGACAGAGAGAATTTTTGAATTTTAACAATACTTTATTAAATATTCAAGATTTAACAAAAACCTCAACAGTAGTTGAGGTTCAAAAACAACACGTCATTAAAACAAGATTCACAGAATCCACATCATGTCAATATATTTCCGAAGGACAGCTCGTCATCTACAACACGACAAAGCACATTTTTATAACACCATACACTGGAGAATCTTTCCAGATCCTTCATCATTCTGTAATAATTAAAATCTATTTTTAAACGAGCTTTCACCATTTTTACAAACACAAACACAGCATCATCATCCACGGCTTTCTCTATTCGGTTTCTCCTGCTCAGATACACGGCCATCTTTGCAGTCCCCAGAATGAAGTTAAAAAGCTGGCATTTGTCTTTACTCTTCTGAGAGTACCTGTATCCCAGAATGAAGCTACGTTTACTCTTCTGAGAGTACCTGTATCCCAGAATGAAACTACGTTTACTCTCCTGAGAGTACCTGTATCCCAGAATGAAACTACGTTTACTCTCCTGAGAGTACCTGTATCCCAGAATGAAACTACGTTTACTCTCCTGAGAGTACCTGTATCCCAGAATGAAAACACGTTTACTCTCCTGAGAGTATCTGTAGTCCAGAATGAAAACACGTTTACTCTCCTGAGAGTACCTGTATCCCAGAATGAAACTACGTTTACTCTCCTGAGAGTATCTGTAGTCCAGAATGAAAACACGTTTACTCTCCTGAGAGTATCTGTATCCCAGAATGAAAACACGTTTGGAGAAAACTTCCCCAAACAGTCCAAACAACTGTCCCAACATTGTGAACAGTGGCAGCAGTCGACAACACTCCATGAAACAATGAAAAACAGTCTCACGATGAGTGCAAAATGGACAGTCATGACTGACATCAGAATTAATGACAGAGACAAAAGCATTCACAGCCACGATACCATGTATAACCCTCCACTGCAGGTCAATGGTGGTTTATACAGCGCTCTCCATTCAGGTCCAACACTGTCACTGAGACCTAAGTGAGCTCTCCATGGAGTGTCAGTTTTACCATTTAATTTGTCCCTGTGCAAAACTTTGACAAAAGTTTTATACATTAATTTTCCTTTTGCATCTTGGAAAGAAAACTCAGAGGAACTCCCACTCTTTAAAAACAATCCTGTACAGTCCTTAAAATCTGGGAAAATGTTCACCGAAGGGAATACATCATTATCATCAGGTTTAACAGAGCCGTCACAATACTGCTGTAACATAGTCCGCTCACTAACTGTGAGAGCTTCTCTCCATCTATTGAGCAGAAGAGAGATAGCTCGAGTCGATTTCACCTCTAGGCGGCAGGCAAGAGGAGCTGCATTGTCCAAGTTTGCACCTGCGAGCTGAACTACATGTCCCAGAGTCACCACATTAGACTCACGGAACCGCCGGAGCAGAGTCGGCCCCACCTGACAGACTGCACTGAAACGGGTCCCATAAAGAACTGGTTCCTGGAGCAGCCAGTACATTGAGCTGTGATGTCCCAGCCTTTTTTTATTAAGGAGGCTCCACACCTTAAACAGTCCACGATAGAAAACTGGTAATTCCCTGATGTCAGTCTGTTTTAAATCCATCAGAAACAAAGATCTGTTCAGTCCCAGTCCACCTAGCTGACTCAAAATGGTGCAAGCCAGCGGCCTCCACACTAAATCAGCAGGACCACACAGGAACCTTTGTAGGAACTGGAACCGGAAGGTAGCCCCCCTGCTGCTCAGGTGGATCAGGCCCTGTCCTCCGTCATCCTTCGGCAGATACAGCACACTCTGAGGCACCCAATGCAGTCCGTCCCAGAAGAAGTTCACAAGAAGAGCCTGGATCTTTGACAGCAGATCAGGTGGGGGATCGACACATGACAGGCGATGCCATAAAGTGGACGATACCAAATTATTAATGATGAGGACTCGACCTCTGTATGACATTTTGGTTATAATCCACTTCCACTTTGCTAAACGACCTCTGACCTTCTCAAGAACATTTTCCCAGTTTTTAAAAACAAATGATTGATCACCTAAAAACACTCCCAAATATTTCAGCCCCTCCGTCTTCCAAATCAACCCCCCAGGCAAACTGAGCTTTTTCTGTAGTCCACCAACACTGAGAGCTTCACTTTTGTCCCAGTTAACTTTAGCTGAGGATATTGAGCCAAACTGAACAATGTTTTTTTCCAACGTGTCAATATCCTGTTGGCTGTCCACCAGGATGACCACATCGTCTGCATAGGCTGACAATTTTAAAGGTGCATTGCAACCAGGAATAATCAGCCCTTTAAGATCAGATCTAAGTTTGTTCAACAACGGCTCGATGGCTAGAGAATATAACATGCCAGAGAGGGCGCAGCCTTGTCGAACTCCCCTTTGAACATGAAACGGAGCGCTCAAACCACCATTGATTTTGAGGACGCTCTGAATGTCACAATATAAAACCTTAACTGTATCAATAAAACCAGGACTAAAACCAAAGGCACTCAACGTGAGCCATAGATATTCATGCTCGACACGATCAAAAGCTTTTTCTTGATCTATTGATATAAATCCAGCTTTGAGGCCAAACAGCTTACATATCTCTAAAAGGTCTCGAACCAAAATAATGTTATCAGTGATCAGCCTGCCCGGTACACAGTAGGTCTGATCACACTGAATCACCTGTTCCATCACTCTGCTCAGCCGCGTTGCCAACACCTTAGAGAGGAGCTTATAGTCAGAGCAGAGCAGAGACACGGGCCTCCAGTTTTTAATGAACTGCAGGTCACCTTTCTTCAGCAGTAATGTAAGGACCGCTCTCCTGCAGCTGAGCGGCAGATGTCCTCCGGCAAGACTGTTACTCAGTACTGCCAGCAGATCCCCCCCCACCACCGACCACAAAGACTTATAGAAGTCAACAGGTATACCATCGATTCCGGGAGCTTTCCCACTTTGCATGCTCTGCAGAGCAGCATAAAGTTCATCAGATGAGAGAGCTGCTTCCAACTCCATGTTACTCTGCTGCTCAACCTGAGGAAGACCAGCACAGAAGCTCTGAAACACTGCCTGCTCCTCTCTGTGTTCAACCTGAGGAAGACCAGCACAGAAGCTCTGAAACACTGCCTGCTCCTCTCTGTGCTCAACCTGAGGAAGACCAGTGTAGAAGCTCTGAAACACTGCCTGCTCCTCTCTGTGCTCAACCTGAGGAAGACCAGTGTAGAAGCTCTGAAACACTGCCTGCTCCTCTCTGTGCTCAACCTGAGGAAGACCAGTGTAGAAGCTCTGAAACACTGCCTGCTCCTCTCTGTGCTCAACCTGAGGAAGACCAGTGTAGAAGCTCTGAAACACTGCCTGCTCCTCTCTGTGCTCACATTTGAACAGGTTACTGTAGAAGCTGACAGCATGTTTTCGGATTGCAGTGTGATCAGACAGAACCTGCCCAGTGTCAGACCTTAAACTATGAATGAACCTTTTCTGTCCATTTTTACGCTCCAGACCAAAGACAAAGTGTGATGGGACATCCATTTGGGCTACATTCTGAAAGCGGGACCTAACCAGAGCCCCCTGAGCTGAGACACTCAGCAGGTTGGCTAACACACACTTTTTGACTTCAAGTGTCTCAATGTGTCGTTGGTCTCTTGTGGTCTCAGCTAAGTCTCTGAGTTCCTCCACTTCAGACTCCAGAGCTTTCACTGAACTCATCAAGGTTCTTGTGACATTCTGAGTGTACTGTTGACAGAACTGTTTGATTTGGATCTTTCCAAAATCCCACCACTGCTGTAAAGACACAAAATCATGTTTCATATTTTGGTGATTTGTCCAAAAAAAGCTAAAAGTTTCTCTGAAGTTCTTATCCTCCAGTAAAGCCGTGTTAAAATGCCAATAAGCACTACTGGATTTTACACATTTTATAAAAACAGAGGCTGTTACAAGCGAGTGATCAGAAAAGCCAACAGGGCTGATCAAACAACTTTTAAAAACATTAAAATGATGCTTAAAACAATAAAAACGATCAAGCCTGGCCATAGACAGTAAATGATCCTTAACATGTGTCCAGGTGTATTGTCTCTGTTTGTTGTGAAAGCCTCTCCACACATCACACAACTCCTGAGCCTCCATGAGATGAATGAGACGAGTGCGAGAGGCAGCGTGAGGCTCTGCATGGTTCCTGTCTAACCTGCTGTCCTCAGTGCAGTTAAAGTCTCCACCGATGAAGACATATTCCTCACTGTTACACTTCTCCATCACCTCGTTTAAAACATCTAGAAACACGAGTCTCTCCGCTCCCACAACTGGAGCATAAATATTAATAAATACCATCTTTACATTTTCATACACTGCTCTTACTTTTAACAGACGACCTTTAAGAACTTCTTCACATTCTACCGACTGAGGAATAACGTTTTTGGAAAAAAGAATTCCAACACCACAACTGTTACTGGTTTTATGAGTTAAAAAGGTTTCACCAGTCCATTCTGTCCTCCAGTCAGCCTCGTTATCAGAGGTACTGTGTCTCTATATCATCACCAGTCCATTCTGTCCTCCAGTCAGCCTCGTTATCAGAGGTACTGTGTCTCTATATCATCACCAGTCCATTCTGTCCTCCAGTCAGCCTCGTTATCAGAGGTACTGTGTCTCTATATCATCACCAGTCCATTCTGTCCTCCAGTCAGCCTCGTTATCAGAGGTACTGTGTCTCTATATCATCACCAGTCCATTCTGTCCTCCAGTCAGCCTCGTTATCAGAGGTACTGTGTCTCTATATCATCACCAGTCCATTCTGTCCTCCAGTCAGCCTCGTTATCAGAGGTACTGTGTCTCTATATCATCACCAGTCCATTCTGTCCTCCAGTCAGCCTCGTTATCCTCAGTACTGTGTCTCTTTATCATCACCAGTCCATTCTGTCCTCCAGTCAGCCTCGTTATCAGAGGTACTGTGTCTCTATATCATCACCAGTCCATTCTGTCCTCCAGTCAGCCTCGTTATCAGAGGTACTGTGTCTCTTTATCATCACCAGTCCATTCTGTCCTCCAGTCAGCCTCGTTATCAGAGGTACTGTGTCTCTATATCATCACCAGTCCATTCTGTCCTCCAGTCAGCCTCGTTATCCTCAGTACTGTGTCTCTTTATCATCACCAGTCCATTCTGTCCTCCAGTCAGCCTCGTTATCAGAGGTACTGTGTGTCTCTATATCATCACTAGTCCATTCTGTCCTCCAGTCAGCCTCGTTATCCTCAGTACTGTGTCTCTATATCATCACCAGTCCATTCTGTCCTCCAGTCAGCCTCGTTATCAGAGGTACTGTGTCTCTATATCATCACCAGTCCATTCTGTCCTCCAGTCAGCCTCGTTATCAGAGGTACTGTGTGTCTCTATATCATCACCAGTCCATTCTGTCCTCCAGTCAGCCTCGTTATCAGAGGTACTGTGTCTCTATATCATCACCAGTCCATTCTGTCCTCCAGTCAGCCTCGTTATCAGAGGTACTGTGTGTCTCTATATCATCACCAGTCCATTCTGTCCTCCAGTCAGCCTCGTTATCAGAGGTACTGTGTGTCTCTTGTATAAAAATAACATCCAACTTTTTAATAGAACACAGCTTGAAAAGAGAAGCCCTTTTCCCATCATCCCTTGCTCCATTTATGTTCAGGCTTCCTATTCGTATGTCCCCCATGGCATAGAAAAAAAGTTGTAAAACAAAAGCAAGTGAACAAAACAAGAAAAAAAAGGAATATCTATCAGACTTATTCATCATCTTTGAACTGTTTTTTGATCTTTTGAACTAGTTTCTTTATACGGTAAGTCTCCTGGTCAGTGAAAGCTTTCTCCCCAAAAATTCTAGGACTTCTGAGAGAAACCTTCAGTGAATCAACAAAGAGCTGTAAATCAGGGAACACGCTTTCAACTCTAACATTCCTGAGTCCCTTAGTGTCCTGCAGGAACTTCTTAATACTGGTTAAAGAGTAGACACTCCTCTTGTGAGCCCACATCTGTGAGGAAGCTAGAGACTCCACATCACTCTCCTCATCACCTTCACTCTCACCTGACTGCAGGCTGAGCTCACTCTGAGGAGAGGTCTTCTTCACTTTACCAGACGACTGACCCTCGTCACTAGTCACCTTCCTCTTCTTCACTTTACCAGACGACTGACCCTCGTCACTAGTCACCTTCCTCTTCTTCACTTTACCAGACGACTGACCCTCGTCACTAATCACCTTCCTCTTCTTCTCTTTACCAGACGACTGACCCTCGTCACTAGTCACCTTCCTCTTCTTCTCTTTAGAAGAGTCTTCATCCACCAACATCTCACTTTCCTCCTCCAGAGAACATTCTGCCTCCTTCGTTTCAGTCTGTGTGTCGACTGTGTCACTATTAATACCGTCAGCATGTGATTGATCAGTAACCTCCACAACAGCACCTGAACCAGCAGAGACTGGACCAGCCCCCCCAGAACCAGCAGAGACCGGACCAGCCCCCCCAGAACCAGCAGAGACTGGACCAGCAGGGACTGAACCAGCAGAGACCGGACCAGCAGAGACTGAACCAGCAGAAACTGGACCAACAGAGACTGGACCAGTAAAGACTGGACCAGCCTCCCCAGAACCAGCAGAGACCTGACCAGCCCCACCAGAACCAGCAGAGACCGGACCAGCAGAGACTGGACCAGCAGAGACTGGACCAGTCGCACCCGAACCAGCAAAGACTGGACCAGCAGAGACTGGACCAGCAGAGACTGGACCAGCCGCACCCGAACCAGCAAAGACCAGACCAGTAGAGACTGGACCAACTGCACCCGAACCAGCAGAGACCGGCCGAGCCGCATCCGGACCACCAGAACCTGAACCAGCAGCCTCAGAACCAGCAGCCCCTTGCTGCTCAGCTTCAGTCTGCTGTGTACTGTGTGTACTCTGAGTATTGTCTTTCTGTGTACTGTGTGTACTCTGAGTATTGTCTTTCTGTGTACTGTGTGTACTCTGAGTATTGTCTTTCTGTGTACTGTGTGTACT
>NW_023618542.1:100000-137558 GCF_015220745.1 Sebastes umbrosus | reverse complement strand
TTGCACAGGAACATTCTGTGAATATTAAATATAACCAGTTACTTACTACTTATTTTGGTGTTAAATGTTTTCATATATTTATCACTCATGTAGATATACATTCATTTATATTTCTTTTTCTTTTTGAAAAAAATTCTATTTATATTTTACTGACAGTTTATGTATCTTTATGAACTTATGTATGTCTTGTTTTCCCACAATAAGAGGCCAGTGAATGTGTGTTAATAGCTGCTGGTTTAGGGGTCAGAACCGGTTCACACTGGGCCTGTAGAGATGAAGAAGCATCAACACTCTAAAGGTTCATCAGACTCTATAATCACTGCTCTATTAACTCATCATATCAGAGTAATACAGCCACAGTATTGTAGTGTGTGACTGAATGATGACAGTAAGTGGGGAGTTGTCTCTCTAGTTGTTGTTGTGTGGCTCTTAGAAGAACAACAACAACGGCTCTTCTGAGAGCCGTTGTTGTTGTTGTTGTTGTTGTTGTTGTTGTTGTTGTTGTTGTTGTTCCGGGAGTCTACTTCTTGTTGGCCTTCTTGGGCAGCAGGACCGCCTGGATGTTGGGCAGCACGCCGCCCTGAGCGATGGTCACTCCGCCCAGCAGCTTGTTGAGCTCCTCGTCGTTGCGGACGGCCAGCTGCAGGTGACGGGGGATGATACGGGTCTTCTTGTTGTCGCGGGCAGCGTTCCCGGCCAGCTCCAGGATCTCAGCGGTCAGATACTCCAGCACCGCCGCCAGGTACACCGGAGCTCCGGCACGACACGCTGGGCGTAGTTACCCTTCCTCAAGTGTCTGTGGACACGGCCGACGGGGAACTGAAGCCCGGCCCGAGAGGAGCGGCTCTTCGCCTTGGCTCGAACCTTTCCTGCTCCTTTTCCGCGTCCAGACATCTTTCTTTCTTATTCTTCCATTGAGTTTAAGAGAAATATGTCAAAATGGCGTCGAAACCGTCTTTGTCCACCAAGCTGCTCTCTGATTGGTCACAGCGAGCGTATCTACCATCGACCAATCAGAAGGGAGCTCACGTCAACTTCCTGTATTTACTACAGGGCTTCCGCTATAAAAGGCTACTTCAAAATAAAACGAGACGATTAAACCGGATCAAAGAAAGAAAAGATGTAATAAGACTTTATTGATCCCAGAGGAGAACCACAGAGTAAGAACAATAACTAGAAACAGTACAGACCTCTTCCTGCCAGGCTGTTGCTATGGAAACAGCTTTGGTTTACTGGGACATGTACTCAGGAACAGGATGTACACCTGTGTTTATACAGGACAGGTATTTGTGTAGTATTTGTGTAGTATTTGTGTAGTACTGTATCACAGATACTGTAAACAGAACAGTCACCTTTTCCATGGTGTGATACGGTCGAAAGTCCTGGAACAGGCGAGTAAGTGGACCTTGAGTAGAGATTGTTTCGTCAACATGAGGATTCATCTTATAGAGTTAAGGTTGGTGACCTGTCTACCTGTCCTCCAACCTGTCTACCTGTCCTCCAACCTGTCTACCTGTTCTCCTACCTGTCTACCTGTCCTCCAACCTGTCTACCTGTCCTCAAACCTATCTACCTGTCCTCCTACCTGTCTACCTGTCCTCCAACCTGTCTACCTGTCCTCCAACCTGTCTACCTGTCCTCCAACCTGTCTACCTGTTCTCCTACCTGTCTACCTGTCCTCAAACCTATCTACCTGTCCTCCTACCTGTCTACCTGTCCTCCTACCTGTCTACCTGTCCTCCAACCTGTCTACCTGTCCTCCAACCTGTCTACCTGTCCTCCAACCTGTCTACCTGTTCTCCTACCTGTCTACCTGTCCTCCAACCTGTCTACCTGTCCTCAAACCTATCTACCTGTCCTCCTACCTGTCTACCTGTCCTCCTACCTGTCTACCTGTCCTCCAACCTGTCTACCTGTCCTCCAACCTGTCTACCTGTCCTCCAACCTGTCTACCTACCTGTCCTCCTACCTGTCTACCTGTCCTCCAACCTGTCTACCTGTCCTCCAACCTGTCTACCTGTCCTCCAACCTGTCTACCTACCTGTCCTCCTACCTGTCTACCTGTCCTGCAACCTGTCTACCTTTACTCCTACCTGTCTACCTGTCCTCCTACCTGTCTACCTGTCCTCCTACCTGTCTACCTGTCCTGCAACCTGTCTACCTTTACTCCTACCTGTCTACCTGTCCTCCTACCTGTCTACCTGTCCTCCTACCTGTCTACCTTTACTCCTACCTGTCTACCTGTCCTCCTACCTGTCTACCTGTCCTCCTACCTGTCTACCTGTCTACCTGTCCTCCTACCTGTCTACCTGTCCTCCAACCTGTCTACCTGTCCTCCAACCTGTCTACCTGTCCTCAAACCTATCTACCTGTCCTCCTACCTGTCTACCTGTCCTCCTAACTGTCTACCTGTCCTCCAACCTGTCTACCTGTCCTCCAACCTGTCTACCTGTCCTCCAACCTGTCTACCTACCTGTCCTCCTACCTGTCTACCTGTCCTGCAACCTGTCTACCTTTACTCCTACCTGTCTACCTGTCCTCCTACCTGTCTACCTGTCCTCCTACCTGTCTACCTGTCCTGCAACCTGTCTACCTTTACTCCTACCTGTCTACCTGTCTACCTGTCCTCCTACCTGTCTACCTTTACTCCTACCTGTCTACCTGTCCTCCAACCTGTCTACCTACCTGTCCTCCTACCTGTCTACCTGTCTACCTAAATGTCCTCCTACCTGTCTACCTGTCTACCTGTCCTCCACCTGTCTACCTGTCCTCCTACCTGTCTACCTTTACTCCTACCTGTCTACCTGTCCTCCTACCTGTCTACCTGTCCTCCTACCTGTCTACCTGTCTACCTGTCCTCCTACCTGTCTACCTGTCCTCCAACCTGTCTACCTGTCCTCCAACCTGTCTACCTGTCCTCCAACCTGTCTACCTACCTGTCCTCCT
This sequence comes from Sebastes umbrosus, assembly GCF_015220745.1. Taxonomy (NCBI): domain Eukaryota; kingdom Metazoa; phylum Chordata; class Actinopteri; order Perciformes; family Sebastidae; genus Sebastes; species Sebastes umbrosus. The sequence goes on along the minus strand of NW_023618542.1, from coordinate 134,612 downwards.
ACCTGTCTACCTGTCCTCCAACCTGTCTACCTGTCCTCCAACCTGTCTACCTACCTGTCCTCCTACCTGTCTACCTGTCTACCTACATGTCCTCCTACCTGTCTACCTGTCTACCTGTCCTCCAACCTGTCTACCTGTCCTCCTACCTGTCTACCTGTACTCATACCTGTCTACCTACCTGTCCTCCTACCTGTCTACCTGTCCTCCAACCTGTCTACCTGTCCTCCAACCTGTCTACCTACCTGTCCTCCTACCTGTCTACCTGTCTACCTACATGTCCTCCTACCTGTCTACCTGTCTACCTGTCCTCCAACCTGTCTACCTGTCCTCCTACCTGTCTACCTGTACTCATACCTGTCTACCTACCTAATGATAGTGTTGGGGGGGTGTCTCTGGAGGGAGGACTGTCAGTGTTGATGACTTGGAGACTTTCTCTCTAGATTTAGTGACTTTTGGAGCTGGTTAGCAGCTAGTTAGCAGCGAGTTAGCAGCGAGTTAGCAGCTGGTTAGCAGCGAGTTAGCAGCGAGTTAGCAGCGTGTCAGCAGCGGGTTAGCAGCGAGTTAGCAGCTGGTTAGCAGCGAGTTAGCAGCGAGTTAGCAGCGTGTCAGCAGCTGGTTAGCAGCGAGTTAGCAGCGAGTTAGCAGCGGGTTAGCAGCGGGTTAGCAGCTGGTTAGCAGCTGGTTAGCAGCGAGTTAGCAGCGAGTTAGCAGCGAGTTAGCAGCGGGTTAGCAGCGAGTTAGCAGCGAGTTAGCAGCGAGTTAGCAGCGAGTTAGCAGCGTGTTAGCAGCTGGTTAGCAGCTGGTTAGCAGCGAGTTAGCAGCGAGTTAGCAGCGAGTTAGCAGCTGGTTAGCAGCGAGTTAGCAGCGAGTTAGCAGCTGGTTAGCAGCTGGTTAGCAGCGAGTTAGCAGCGAGTTAGCAGCGGGTTAGCAGCTGGTTAGCAGCTGGTTAGCAGCTAGTTAGCAGCGAGTTAGCAGCTGGTTAGCAGCTAGCTAGCAGCGAGTTAGCAGCTGGTTAGCAGCTGGTTAACAGCTGGTTAGCAGCTGGTTAGCAGCTGGTTAGCAGCTAGTTAGCAGCTGGTTAGCAGCTGGTTAGCAGCGAGTTAGCAGCTGGTTAGCAGCTGGTTAGCAGCGAGTTAGCAGCTGGTTAGCAGCTGGTTAGCAGCGAGTTAGCAGCGAGTTAGCAGCTGGTTAGCAGCTGGTTAGCAGCGAGTTAGCAGCGAGTTAGCAGCTAGTTAGCAGCTAGTTAGCAGCTGGTTAGCAGCTAGTTAGCAGCGAGTTAGCAGCTGGTTAGCAGCTGGTTAGCAGCGAGTTAGCAGCGAGTTAGCAGCTGGTTAACAGCTGGTTAGCAGCTGGTTAGCAGCTAGTTAGCAGCTAGTTAGCAGCGAGTTAACAGCTAGTTAGCAGCGAGTTAGCAGCTGGTTAGCAGCTAGTTAGCAGCGAGTTAGCAGCTAGTTAGCAGCGAGTTAGCAGCTGGTTAGCAGCTAGTTAGCAGCGAGTTAGCAGCGAGTTAGCAGCGGGTTAGCAGCTAGTTAGCAGCGAGTTAGCAGCGAGTTAGCAGCGGGTTAGCAGCTGGTTAGCAGCTAGTTAGCAGCGAGTTAGCAGCGAGTTAGCAGCTGGTTAGCAGCGAGTTAGCAGCGAGTTAGCAGCTGGTTAGCAGCTAGTTAGCAGCTGGTTAGCAGCTAGTTAGCAGCTAGTTAGCAGCGAGTTAGCAGCTGGTTAGCAGCTAGTTAGCAGCTAGTTAGCAGCGAGTTAGCAGCTAGTTAGCAGCTAGTTAACAGCTGGTTAGCAGCTAGTTAGCAGCTAGTTAGCAGCTAGTTAACAGCTAGTTAGCAGCGAGTTAGCAGCTAGTTAGCAGCTAGTTAGCAGCGAGTTAGCAGCTAGTTAGCAGCGAGTTAGCAGCTAGTTAGCAGCTAGTTAGCAGCGAGTTAGCAGCTAGTTAGCAGCTAGTTAACAGCTGGTTAGCAGCGAGTTAGCAGCTAGTGCTGCTAGCTAGTTATAAAACTGTCCATAAAACTAGAAAGAAATACACAAGTCAAGATAATGTTGAGTTTTTATTAAATAGAGGAACTGATCTGAATCAATAATCAATAAAATCAAAATGATTATAAACTGATAAATCAATTAAAAGTCACATTATTTAGACAAAGTGTAGTTTGTCACATGATTCATTCATATCATACAAACGTGAAGTATTATTCCTGATATTAGTTCAGTTTCAGAGTATAAAAACTTCTACTGTGTGTTCAAGTCCAGAGAAACACTGAGGAGGAAGTACATTATATCTTATTGATCTGATATCTCAGATCAGTGGAGGTGCTACAACATGTTTTAAACCAGACCAGAGCAGGTTAACACCAGCTAGAGGTCTTCAGGGTCCAGGTTCTGGTCTCAGGTCTGTGTGTCACCATCTTAACCCGTTAGCACAAAGAACACCCGGTGAGCGGAAGAAGCTGATTCAAACTGACGTCACAAACGCTGTTTAGTTGAGTTTATATGATGTATATTATGATTATGTTTATCTTATATAACTAAAAAATAGAAGAGAGTTTGTGAAACAGTGACCTCGCCGATCACGGCGCCGGCTGGCTGACGTCACTTCAGCGTTCCTGTTGGCTGTGTGAATGCAAACAGGCATGTAGTTGTCAGGGAGCTACACCGATGGTTGGTGCAGGAACTTTAATTATTATTGGTTGGTGCAGGAACTTTAATTATTTCTATATATTTGTATATATTTTTGGAATTTATTTTTATGATGACACATTTTATGAACTATATGACGAGAGACCATCATGAGTCCGACCTGTTGGACCGCTGAAGACCTCTAACATCACATCATCTGCATACGGTCGCCACTAAATATAGAAAAAAAAGCATTTTGTGCATAAAACTCAGCATGTGACACACCTGTCTTCACACTGACATATATAATCTATTATTATTATTATTATTATTATTATTATTATTATTAATAATATTATTATTATTATGACGGAGGCAGCAGCTCACTGATCAGATCTTCTCCTGAATATTATCAACACAAGTGTTTGTCTGTGTTTAAAAGGTTTACATGCTTTAACTCCTCTCGACCCTCTCAGATGTGAAAGTGGCGTTTAGCGTGAACTTGACGAGGAAGAGGAGGAGGAGGAGGAAGAGGAAGAGGAGTGAAGGGCGGGATGAGGAAGATGAAGAAGAAGAATAAGAGCAGGTGCATCAATTCAGACGTTTAAAACCGTATTGGCTCCTCTGGTTCTATTATTGCAGACGAGGAGGAGGAGGAGGAGAACTACGTAGAAAAAGTTTGAGTTAGTTTCGTCTCCTCGTTTCCTTCCTTCCTTCCTTCCCTCCTTCCTTCCCTACCAACAGGCCGGCAGGTGTGTACCGTCCAATCAGGAGCCTCGGTTTAGATCACATGCCTGTGGAGGACAGTCCCAGGCCGCCAGCTTTGCTCATGCATGGTAAACCTTGAGCTCCGGCTTTCGGGAAATCATGCGCCACAACGCGTCCGTTCTCACCTCCGAGCCCTGATGCTCCTCCTCCGTACCCGCACGCCGCTGCACCGCCGCCACCCGCCATCCTGTTGAGGCTGCTGCTACTCATGGCGGCGTCGATGAGCTCCTGCAAGATAGGAGTCCATGAATCAGTCAGTGTGTAAACATTAATGAGTTCATTATGAGCACATTACAACATTACTCACCTTCATCCTTCTGGACTCAATCCGGGACTTGTAGCAAAACTCGACCAGCGCCACCAGCATGGCGAGCCCCAGCCCTCCAATCAGGATGTAGAACACTCCGGCTACGTTGCTCAGACTGAGCGCGCTCGTCTTGTCCTGTCAGCAGACAGGCGGGGTCAGGGACAATCAATCACGGTGCAGATAGTCATGACATCAGTACACTTAGAATCATTAAAAAGCCTAATATAATCTTTAATATATATATATATATATATATATATATATATACTGGAAAAACAAAGTTGTTAAACTTGTGTTTGGTGGATTATTTCTCTGTTGTATCAATGCTAATGGTCATTGTATTTTACATGGTTGGAAAGCCTGTTTATTGACCTTCACAATGATGTCACACTTGTAAGGATCATGCATTTGTGGGATGAGCAGCACAGCTGATGATGTGGGGAGCGCCCAAGAACAATGTTCCAAAATGCTCTGCCAATGGTAAACAGTGTATTCTCATAAGGCTACCAGGAAGCCTGCAATGACTGCCCTTCACCGTCAGGCCCGTTGGCGCTGGTGTCAACAACACAGACAATGGAACCTGAACATGTGGGGGAATGTCATGTTCAGTGATGAGTCCAGGTTCTGTCTGCCAAAGTTGGATGGCAGGTCAAAGTATGGAGACGACGTGGAGAACGCTATGCTGATTGTTGAACCGATGGAGTAACAGCTTCTGGTGGGGGCAGTGTCATGGTGGGGGGGGGGGGGGCATCTCCCTCACTGGCAAAACAAGGCTTGTCATCATTGAAGGCCATCTCAATGCAGGGAGATATCAAGATGAGATTCTGCAGCCAGTGTTGATCCCATATCTCCACAATCTGGGACCTAACTTCATCCTCCAAGAAACAACGCCCCCCCCCCACAGAGCCAGGGTTATCACAGACTACCTCCACAATGTGGGAGGAGAGAGAATGGAACGGCCTGCCAAGAGTCCACACCTCAACCCAATTCAACACTTGTGGGATCAGCTTGGGCGTGCTGTACGTGTTAGAGTGACCAACACAACCACGCTGGCTGACCTGCAACCAATCCTGGTTGAGGAATGGAACGCCATCCCACAGCAACGTGTGACCAGGTTGGTGACCAGCATGAGGAGGAGGTGCCAGGCTGTTGTGGCTGCGTATGGATCTTCCACCTCTACTGAGGCTCCTGACGGTGGATTCAATCAATCAATATGTCTTGTTTGTTCCTTGTTACTGATAGAGAGTTCAATCATCCACCAAACAACTCACAACAAGAGTCAACACCAACAGGAGAATACTCTGTTTACCATTGACCGAGCATTTTGGAACATTGTTCTTGGGCGCTCCCCACATCATCAGCTGTGCTGCTCATCCCACAAATACATGATCCTTACAAGTGTGACATCATTGTGAAGGTAAATAAACAGGCTTTCCAACCATGTACAATACAATGACCATTAGCATTAGCATCACCATTAGCATTGGAACAACAGAGAAATAATCCACCAAACACAAGTTTAACTACTTTGTTTTCCCAGTTTATATCTTTAACATAATCTTCTCTAACTAACGAGACACTTTTCATCTTTCAAAGGCTGCGATGAAGAGACTAAAATAAAAGCATAGAGACACTAATAGAAACTTCCCCAGTTCATTATTATTATTATTATTATTATGTTTAAATAGGCCAACGAATGATTTCTGAGAAACCAAGTGATAATAATTCAACCTGGCAGTGAGAATATGAACCTGTATTATCGAGTCCTGAGTTTCTATTTGAACTAATAAATCCTTTATAGACCGTTTTAGTGATGACGTCATGATGAGGTCATGATGAGGTCATGATGAGGTCACGTGTTAGCTGGAGGCTAACGCTAGCAGTGGGCTAAAGCTCCACATCTAAATGTCCTCTTGTTGTTGGCTGAATCCAGAATCACAGACATGAGAGAGGACTAACTGTGATTCGAGGCTCTAGAGCTACAATATCAGAGAAGCGTTTCAGAGACGGAGAGGAAATGATGCTAATAGTTTAGCAGAATATTAGCAACCCTTTCCCTCCGTCTCCGTCTCCGTCTCCAGCGGCGTAGCGGTCGGCTAACCTGGTCCCGTTGGGTCATATTCACTTTCTCAACTACCGCTGGTGATCCTGGAGAGAGAGTGACGGCACGGGTTGAGACAAACTAGCATTTTATTCAGCCAGCGTTAAAAAAACAAGACAACAATACTTGCTAGCCAGCGTTAGCCAGCTAGCGTTAGCCAGCCAGCGTTAGCCAGCCAGCGATAGCCAGCCAGCGATAGCCAGCCAGCGTTAGCCAGCCAGCGTTAGCCAGCCAGCGTTAGCCAGCCAGCGTTAGCCAGCCAGCGATAGCCAGCCAGCGATAGCCAGCCAGCGTTAGCCAGCCAGCGTTAGCCAGCCAGCGATAGCCAGCCAGCGATAGCCAGCCAGCGTTAGCCAGCCAGCGTTAGCCAGCCAGCGTTAGCCAGCCAGCGATAGCCAGCCAGCGATAGCCAGCCAGCGTTAGCCAGCCAGCGATAGCCAGCCAGCGTTAGCCAGCCAGCGTTAGCCAGCCAGCGTTAGCCAGCCAGCGTTAGCTAGGCAGCGTTAGCCAGCCAGCGTTAGCCAGCCAGCGATAGCCAGCCAGCGTTAGCCAGCCAGCGTTAGCCAGCCAGCGTTAGCCAGCCAGCGTTAGCCAGCCAGCGATAGCCAGCCAGCGATAGCCAGCCAGCGTTAGCCAGCCAGCGTTAGCCAGCCAGCGTTAGCCAGCCAGCGATAGCCAGCCAGCGATAGCCAGCCAGCGTTAGCCAGCCAGCGATAGCCAGCCAGCGTTAGCCAGCCAGCGTTAGCCAGCCAGCGTTAGCCAGCCAGCGTTAGCTAGGCAGCGTTAGCCAGCCAGCGTTAGCCAGCCAGCGATAGCCAGCCAGCGTTAGCCAGCCAGCGTTAGCCAGCCAGCGTTAGCCAGCCAGCGTTAGCCAGGCAGCGTTAGCCAGCCAGCGTTAGCCAGCCAGCGTTAGCCAGCCAGCGTTAGCCAGCCAGCGTTAGCTAACGTGTTCAGAGAGTTATTCTGCCTCCACTTAACGCTCTGCCCACTAAACACGTCACCATGGTTACTAACACGTCACCATGGTTACTAACACGTCACCATGGTTACTAAACACGTCACCATGGTTACTAAACACGTCACCATGGTTACTAAACACGTCACCATGGTTACTAACAGAGAAAAGGTCTATATCCTTTATAACCCGCTCCACAGCTCTACAAAAGATGCTGTCTAGTTGCATTATGGGAAATGCAGTATCTTGACATCCATCTCTTGTGCGTCCCCTTTAATCTCCGGCCTCCCTCATCGCCTCCAATCACAGCCTTTGATCATAATCCATATTGATATACGGTCACATGCAGCTTCATGCACAGAGAAGCAAACAGAGTGAAGGTTCATAGACGATTAGTTATTAAACTTCTAGTATTCAGTAGAGATCTATAATAGAACTGCTGTCTACTCTGATTGGTTGTTGAGCTCTCGTTTCTCAGGATGCATCACGTGACCGAGCTCTCTCAGCCAATAGCATGCAGCCTGTTCAAACAGCATCATAGTGGGCGGGGCCTCTCTTCAACAGGAAGTGTTGTGAGGTTGGGGAGAGCCTATCAGAGGGCTTTCCTCTCCAAACTGTCACATGAACCCTCAGCCAATCAGCTGCTGTCAAATTAAAGTCAGACTGAAGTCAAGCTGTTTATAATTAATGAATCAATAATCATATCAGTGGAGAACACATGAATTAAAGTAAATATGATGATTAATGGTCCAGACTCGTCTCCTCTTCCCATCAAACTGTTGATGTGATTCTTTAAAATATATATTTATTTGATCTTTTCTGCATCGCAAATTGTGCAGAAATAAATAAATAAATGCATAAAAAATGCAAATATAAATAAATTAAAAAATGTATAGAAATAAATACATGAATAAATAAAATAAGAAAATTAAACAGAACAGTAAATAAATAAATAAATAAGGGAATTACTGAAAAGGAAAAATAAATAAAGAAGCAAATTCTAACATTTGTCACATTTTATCAATTAATTAATGGCTACATTTATTTTTAAAATTGTTTTTCCTTCATTTAATGACATTTATTTATCGAGTCAGTTACTCATTTATTCTGTCCGTTTATATAATATCTAGGCCTCTGTGTTCTCACATCACAGCCGGTTCAGTGTGACGTCGCACAGCCGGTTCAGTGTGACGTCGCACAGCCGGTTCAGTGTGACGTCGCACAGCGAGCTACATGACAGATTGGAGACAAAAGCATCAGTGTGTGTGTGTGAGGGGGGAGTATGAGGAGGAGGAAGAGGAAGAGGAAGAGGAAGAGCTGAGGTCAGGAGCTTCAGTTTCATAAAGTGTTGGTCAGCAGCTGTAAACAGAGAGAACTGAAGGAGAACTGAAGGAGAACTGATGGAGAGAGAACTGAAGGAGAACTGAAGGAGAACTGATGGAGAGAGAACTGAAGGAGAACTGAAAGAGAAGTGAAGGAGAGAGAACTGAAGGAGAACTGAAGGAGAGAGAACTGAAGGAGAAGTGAAGGAGAGAAGTGAAGGAGAACTGAAGGAGAGAGAACTAAAGGAGAACTGAATGAGAACTGAAGGAGAGAGAACTAAAGGAGAACTGAATGAGAACTGAAGGAGAGAGAACTGAAGGAGAAGTGAAGGATAACTGAAGGAGAGAGAACTGAAGGAGAAGTGACGGAGAGAACTGAAGGAGAGAGAACTGAAGGAGAACTGAAGGAGAGAGAGCTGAAGGAGAAGGGAGAACTGAAGGAGAAGTGAAGGAGAGAGAACTGAAGGAGAACTAAAGGAGAGAGAACTGAAGGAGAAGTGAAGGAGAACTGAAGGAGAGAGAACTAAAGGAGAACTGAATGAGAACTGAAGGAGAACTGAAGGGAGAACTGATTGAGAAGTGAAGGAAAACTGAAGGACAACTGAAGTAAAAGGGAGAACTGAAGGAGAAGTGAAGGAGAGCTGAAGGACAACTGAAGGACAACTGAAGGACAACTGATTGAGAAGTGAAGGAAAACTGAAGGACAACTGAAGTAGAAGGGAGAACTGAAGGAGAAGTGAAGGAGAGCTGAAGGACAACTGAAGGAGAACTGAAGGAGAACTGAAGGAGAACTGAAGGGAGGCTGAAGGGAGAACTGAAAGAGAAGAGAAGGAGAAATGAAGGAGAACTGAATGAGAACTGAATGAGAACTGAAGGAGAGAGAACTGAAGGAGAACTGAAGGAGAGAGAACTGAAGGAGAACTGAAGGAGAACTGAAGGAGAAGTGAAGTTGAACTGAAGGAGAACTGAAGGAAGGCTGATCAGAGAAAAGCCTCTGAACAGATCTGATCTGGAGACATGAAAACCTCTTATCTCCAGAACGGGCTGCAGCCTCATTTCCTCATTTCCTCCTCAGTCTGCAGAATGTTATCTGACTGTAGCAGAGTCAGAACAAGTTTTGTGGAAACTAAGTAGATAAATGTGCTCAGCACTAAAGCCGGCGTTGGACAGCCTCTCAGTTTGAGGACAGATTGGAGTCATGAGGTGTTCACACACCATCAGAAAACCTAAATGTCTGATTGATTTCTCCTCCAGCTCTCCAGACCGGTCAGCTGAGCAGCGCTTCACTCTGAAAGCAAATATTTCTTCAACAAACCAGAATAACTTCTCTAATATAATAATAATAATAACTTCTCTAATATAATAATAATAATAATAATAATAATAATAATAATAATAACTTCTCTAATATAATAATAATAATAATAATAACTTCTCTAATATAATAATAATAATAACTTCTCTAATATAATAATAATAATAATAATAATAATAATAACTTCTCTAATATAATAATAATAATAATAATAATAACTTCTCTAATATAATAATAATAACTTCTCTAATATAATAATAATAATAATAATAATAACTTCTCTAATATAATAATAATAATAATAATAATAACTTCTCTAATATAATAATAATAATAACTTCTCTAATATAATAATAATAATAATAATAATAATAATAATAACTTCTCTAATATAATAATAATAATAATAATAATAATAATAATAACTTCTCTAATATAATAATAATAATAATAACTTCTCTAATAATAATAATAATAATAATAATAATAATAATAACTTCTCTAATATAATAATAATAATAATAATAATAACTTCTCTAATATAATAATAATAATAATAATAATAATAATAATAATAATAATAATAACTTCTCTGAATCACAGATATCTGAGCCAGCAGGTGCCGAGAGGACCAAAAACACTCTGTGGATGTTTCTAGCATTGTTAGCTGATATAAAGCCTTTTCCTTTCAGAGTGTAGCTGCTGACGTTCGGGGGTCTATGGGGTAAGGTGGGGAGGGAGGGGGGGGCAGGCCAAGCAACCTCAAGAACTGACCTTTCTGCCGGAGTCCTTGTGTCCACACTCCCCCTTGTCATACCACCACTTGTTTTTCAACTTGTCTAAGACGGCTTGTTCATTGAGCTTCAGTACCGCTAGGTTTACTGGGATTCTTCACAGAACCGTGTGAGAGGAAGGGGGGGGGGGGGGGGGGATAACATAAATAACATTATGCACCTCCATGTTATTTTATGTTATTGTTCAGCTGCACAGCAACAGGGCTGCGGTGGCAACCATTCTAGCAAAACTGGTATTTGCAGTACAGATGCTGTGGTACGCTACAGAGAACACCTCAAGAAGAAGAAGAAGAAGAAGAAGAAGAAGAAGAAAGAGAAACAGCACAATCACACGTAAAAACTGTTCTGGTAAATGTCAGCGTCAAAGTGATATGCATTAATACTCCATCTAGCCTGGTTTGGCCTGACTCCCTACGTGCGAGATGTGTATTACTATATCACTTTGGGTAACCGGCAAGAGCTGAAAACACTCCGGGATCTTTGGCTTTACACAACCAAACCAAAAGAGAGATAGAATCTGTAGTTTCTGGTGAAGAGAGGCTTTAGTTTCACTTTACAACACTGTCCATGAATCAGGAAGTGGCTCCAAGATCAGAGGAGGGATTTTACTAACTGAATAATAACAGCTCATCGGCTCAGTCGGTTTACACTTAAAGGATGAACTGTTGAAATAGTTAACTAAACGCTAGCTTAAAGTAATGGATGAACTGTTGAAATAGTTAACTAAACGCTAGCTTAAGGTAATGGATGAACTGTTGAAATAGTTAACTAAATGTTAGCTTAAGGTAATGGATGAACTGTTGAAATAGTTAACTAAACGCTAGCTTAAAGTAATGGATGAACTGTTGAAATAGTTAACTAAACGCTAGCTTAAGGTAATGGATGAACTGTTGAAATAGTTAACTAAACGTTAGCTTAAGGTAATGGATGAACTGTTGAAATAGTTAACTAAACGTTAGCTTAAGGTAATGGATGAACTGTTGAAATAGTTAACTAAATGTTAGCTTAAGGTAATGGATGAACTGTTGAAATAGTTAACTAAACGTTAGCTTAAGGTAATGGATGAACTGTTGAAATAGTTAACTAAACGTTAGCTTAAGGTAATGGATGAACTGTTGAAATAGTTAACTAAACGTTAGCTTAAGGTAATGGATGAACTGTTGAAATAGTTAGTTAAACGTTAGCTTAAAGTAATGGATGAACTGTTGAAATAGTTAACTAAACGTTAGCTTAAGGTAATGGATGAACTGTTGAAATAGTTAACTAAACGTTAGCTTAAAGTAATGGATGAACTGTTGAAATAGTTAACTAAACGTTAGCTTAAAGTAATGGATGAACTGTTGAAATAGTTAGTTAAACGTTAGCTTAAAGTAATGGATGAACTGTTGAAATAGTTAACTAAACGTTAGCTTAAAGTAATGGATGAACTGTTGAAATAGTTAGTTAAACGTTAGCTTAAAGTAATGGATGAACTGTTGAAATAGTTAACTAAACGTTAGCTTAAGGTAATGGATGAACTGTTGAAATAGTTAGTTAAACGTTAGCTTAAAGTAATGGACGAACTGTTGAAATAGTTAGTTAAACGTTAGCTTAAAGTAATGGATGAACTGTTGAAATAGTTAACTAAACGTTAGCTTAAGGTAATGGATGAACTGTTGAAATAGTTAACTAAACGTTAGCTTAAAGTAATGGATGAACTGTTGAAATAGTTAACTAAACGATAGCTTAAAGTAATGGATGAACTGTTGAAATAGTTAGTTAAACGTTAGCTTAAAGTAATGGATGAACTGTTGAAATAGTTAACTAAACGTTAGCTTAAAGTAATGGATGGACTGTTGAAATAGTTAGCTAAACGTTAGCTTAAAGTAATGGATGAACTGTTGAAATAGTTAACTAAACGATAGCTTAAAGTAATGGATGAACTGTTGAAATAGTTAACTAAACGTTAGCTTAAAGTAATGGATGAACTGTTGAAATAGTTAGCTAAACGTTAGCTTAAAGTAATGGATGAACTGTTGAAATAGTTAACTAAACGTTAGCTTAAAGTAATGGATGAACTGTTGAAATAGTTAACTAAACGTTAGCTTAAAGTAATGGATGAACTGTTGAAATAGTTAACTAAACGTTAGCTTAAAGTAATGGATGAACTGTTGAAATAGTTAGTTAAACGTTAGCTTAAAGTAATGGATGAACTGTTGAAATAGTTAACTAAACGTTAGCTTAAAGTAATGGATGAACTGTTGAAATAGTTAACTAAACGTTAGCTTAAAGTAATGGATGAACTGTTGAAATAGTTAGTTAAACGTTAGCTTAAAGTAATGGATGAACTGTTGAAATAGTTAACTAAACGTTAGCTTAAGGTAATGGATGAACTGTTGAAATAGTTAGTTAAACGTTAGCTTAAAGTAATGGACGAACTGTTGAAATAGTTAGTTAAACGTTAGCTTAAGGTAATGGATGAACTGTTGAAATAGTTAACTAAACGTTAGCTTAAAGTAATGGATGAACTGTTGAAATAGTTAACTAAACGATAGCTTAAAGTAATGGATGAACTGTTGAAATAGTTAGTTAAACGTTAGCTTAAAGTAATGGATGAACTGTTGAAATAGTTAACTAAACGTTAGCTTAAAGTAATGGATGGACTGTTGAAATAGTTAGCTAAACGTTAGCTTAAAGTAATGGATGAACTGTTGAAATAGTTAACTAAACGATAGCTTAAAGTAATGGATGAACTGTTGAAATAGTTAACTAAACGTTAGCTTAAGGTAATGGATGAACTGTTGAAATAGTTAACTAAACGTTAGCTTAAGGTAATGGATGAACTGTTGAAATAGTTAACTAAACGTTAGCTTAAGGTAATGGATGAACTGTTGAAATAGTTAACTAAACGATAGCTTAAAGTAATGGATGAACTGTTGAAATAGTTAGTTAAATGTTAGCTTAAAGTAATGGATGAACTGTTGAAATAGTTAACTAAACGTTAGCTTAAAGTAATGGATGAACTGTTGAAATAGTTAACTAAACGATAGCTTAAAGTAATGGATGAACTGTTGAAATAGTTAGTTAAACGTTAGCTTAAAGTAATGGATGAACTGTTAAAATAGTTAACTAAACGTTAGCTTAAAGTAATGGATGAACTGTTGAAATAGTTAACTGAACGTTAGCTTAAAGTAATGGATGAACTGTTGAAATAGTTAACTAAATGTTAGCTTAAAGTAATGGATGAACTGTTGAAATAGTTAGTTAAACGTTATCTTAAAGTAATGGATGAACTGTTGAAATAGTTAGCTAAACGTTAGCTTAAAGTAATGGATGAACTGTTGAAATAGTTAACTAAACGATAGCTTAAAGTAATGGATGAACTGTTGAAATAGTTAGTTAAACGTTAGCTTAAAGTAATGGATGAACTGTTGAAATAGTTAACTAAACGATAGCTTAAAGTAATGGATGAACTGTTGAAATAGTTAACTAAACGATAGCTTAAAGTAATGGATGAACTGTTGAAATAGTTAGTTAAACGTTAGCTTAAAGTAATGGATGAACTGTTGAAATAGTTAACTAAACGTTAGCTTAAAGTAATGGATGAACTGTTGAAATAGTTAACTAAACGTTAGCTTAAAGTAATGGATGAACTGTTGAAATAGTTAACTAAACGTTAGCTTAAAGTAATGGATGAACTGTTGAAATAGTTAGTTAAACGTTATCTTAAAGTAATGGATGAACTGTTGAAATAGTTAGCTAAACGTTAGCTTAAAGTAATGGATGAACTGTTGAAATAGTTAACTAAACGATAGCTTAAAGTAATGGATGAACTGTTGAAATAGTTAGTTAAACGTTAGCTTAAAGTAATGGATGAACTGTTGAAATAGTTAACTAAACGATAGCTTAAAGTAATGGATGAACTGTTGAAATAGTTAGTTAAACGTTAGCTTAAAGTAATGGATGAACTGTTGAAATAGTTAGTTAAACGTTAGCTTAAAGTAATGGATGAACTGTTGAAATAGTTAGTTAAACGTTAGCTTAAAGTAATGGATGAACTGTTGAAATAGTTAACTAAACGTTAGCTTAAAGTAATGGATGAACTGTTGAAATAGTTAGTTAAACGTTAGCTTAAAGTAATGGATGAACTGTTGAAATAGTTAACTAAACGTTAGCTTAAAGTAATGGATGAACTGTTGAAATAGTTAACTAAACGTTAGCTTAAAGTAATGGATGAACTGTTGAAATAGGGTTAGGATGTCTTCTAAAGGTTATTCTGACATCCTGTTTTCTTATGAAAGTGTGTTTTTATAAAATCCCCCCTGGATCAGAAGCTGGGAGGAGAGAGAGAGAGAAAGAGAGAGAGAGAGAGATTGAATCATCACCTCCTCCTCCTCCAGATGTGGAACCAGTGTTTCTACAGCTGTGAAAGACACCAAACAGCCGGGTGCCATACGGAGTGTTTTACGGCTGATGTTTCAGCTGTGGGTTGTTGCCGGTTACCCCGGTGTTCATTGCCTGTCGTTACCCGTTGGGGGGTTACGGTGATCTGACCTTGGAGTCCCCTCCCCCGGTGCCGCACTCGCCCTTGTCATACCACCATCTGTTTTTCAATTTGTCCAACAGGCCCTGCTCGTTGAGTTTTAATACGGCCAAGTTAACGGGGTTTCTACGGGGAGGATAGTGATCAGGGATAGAAGGGAACTAGTGTTAATGAGCAGAGGACGGCAGTCATTCATTACATGGATCTACTCATTACATGGATCTATTCATTACATGGATCTACTCATTACATGGATCTACTCACAACATGGATCTACTCACAACATGGATCTACTCATTACATGGATCTACTCACAACATGGATCTACTCATTACATGGATCTACTCATTACATGGATCTACTCACTACATGGATCTACTCATTACATGGATCTACTCACAACATGGATCTACTCATTACATGGATCTACTCACTACATGGATCTACTCATTACATGGATCTACTCATTACATGGATCTACTCATTACATGGATCTACTCACTACATGGATCTACTCATTACATGGATCTACTCATTACATGGATCTACTCACTACATGGATCTACTCACAACATGGATCTACTCACTACATGGATCTACTCACTACATGGATCTACTCATTACATGGATCTACTCACTACATGGATCTACTCACAACATGGATCTACTCACTACATGGATCTACTCACAACATGGATCTACTCACAACATGGATCTACTCACTACATGGATCTACTCACAACATGGATCTACTCACTACATGGATCTACTCACTACATGGATCTACTCATTACATGGATCTACTCACAACATGGATCTACTCACTACATGGATCTACTCACTACATGGATCTACTCACAACATGGATCTACTCACAACATGGATCTACTCACTACATGGATCTACTCACTACATGGATCTACTCACTACATGGATCTACTCACAACATGGATCTACTCACTACATGGATCTACTCACTACATGGATCTACTCACTACATGGATCTACTCACAACATGGATCTACTCACTACATGGATCTACTCACTACATGGATCTACTCACTACATGGATCTACTCACAACATGGATCTACTCACTACATGCATGTTAGCATCACACAATGGATGGTTCCTTAATATATCTATAATATAAATATAATATAAAGGACAACTGCTCTTCAACCCAGACCTCCTTAAAATGTTCTTTCTCATCATTTAAAGTTGTGCATATCACCCCCATCACATATCTTCAGTGTGTTGAAGTCTGCAGGACGAGAGCTAGTAAACGTTAGCTGTTAGCTGTTAGCTGTTAGCAGCCGGTAAACAGTACAGTGCTGCACGGAGCTAACAGCTAACGCTAACTAGCTCTCGTCCTGCCGATTTCAACACAAATTTGTTGTTCCCAATGTAGCATCATCAGGGAAACTAGACTGGGTCCAAACCCAGTATCTGTCTGGACCAGTTAGGGAGACGACATCTCCCAGCTGGCCCAGGACCAGTTAGGGAGACGACATCTCCCAGCTGGCCCAGGACCAGTTGGAGATCCTCCAGGAGGAGCTGGAGGGAGTTGGGGTTAGGTTGGGTTGGTCCCCTCAAGGTGAAGCTATCTGTGAGGTAGACTAGTGAAGGACAACCTGTGATTGTGGTCTGGGTTGAAAACCAGCAGATGTATCTAATATCTAATCCTCCTCCTGCATTCACTTCCATTCATCAGCTGATCAATAAAGGAGGAACAACAGTCAACTGTTGGGACCTGAACACCAGGTAGGATATCAAATAACGAGTCCATGACGTCCATAATGAAGAGAAGCAGGACACCAAATGTCTTTAACACTGTTCCTACCATGTTGTATTGTGTACACACACATGTCCACGCGTTGCCTGTTGTTCCCCTTTATATACATACATATATATATACATATATATATATATATATATATATATATATATATACACATACATATATATGTATGTGTATATATATAGATACAGAGAGCAGAAGATAGCAGATCAACAGACTGATCAGTAATGAGCCAACCAGCATTACTTCACTGTGATGGGACAATAATAATAATTCATGAGATGATGGCAACAGCTAAAGAAGAGTTTTGTTCCTAAAATAAACATTAAGAATTATTAGTTATTACTATAAAATAGTCCAGTTGAAATGTGAACACTGTCGTACTATTTATGAAACTGAGGCGTGTGGTTAAATTGTGAAATACCTATTTCTAGCCATTAATCTTTGGCGTTGAGAATCCACCAATCATTAGGGATGCACCGATACCGATACCAGTATCGGGTATCGGGTCCGATACTGTGCTCATGTACTCGTACTCGCAAAACGGCTCCGATACCACTTTACGGCAGCGTGACGTTAACCTCTCGTCACCATCTTTCGGGTCATCACGCTCCACCTCCCCGACGGTGCGGGCGAGACGGGCCGGTGTTGTGCCTGACCCCGCTGGGCCGGGATCCCACCTCCTCTCTGATCTTAATCAGGTCCCAGGTCCCTAACCCTATAAAGACGTCTCCATGCTTCTGGTTGATCTCACCTGGGCTAGAAGTATTAGTCCAGACTTTATTAACAGCCATTCTGGACTTTGCTGTTTTTGTTTTAATCAATTAGAAATTGTCAGAATGTCATTTTGGAACAATAACTCTCCCAGTTCTATATTATTATTTATTATACTGTATATATATGATGAGCAGTGAAGGTGTAGCAGCAGACGGAGCTGATCAGACGCTGGTTGATGGAGTTTAATGTGTGGAGATGATGACGTTGTTCTAGTGGTGATATCATCAGCCGGTCAACCCAGAGGCAGAGAACAGTCTGTTCAGATGGAACTAGTGAGCTCATTCAATATGTTCAGCATTATAACGCCGATGCTATGGAAACTGCTCTCAAAGACTGACACAAATGGTGAATAACTTCCAGGGCTCTGCTCTTCTTCTACACGTTAAGGCCCAAACACACTGACAGCGTCTGTGTCTAAATGGCCCAACAACGTAAACCTGTAGTAGGTCGGTGCTGGACCGGTAGAGGGTTAGGGTTAAGGTTAACCCCTAAGGTAACCCCTAACCCTGCAGGGTTAACCCCTAACCCTGCAGGCTTAACCCCTAACCCCTAACCCTGCTGGCTTAACTCCTAACCCTAACCCTAACCCTGCAGGGTTAACCCTTAACCCCTAACCCTGCAGGCTTAACCCCTAACCCTGCAGGCTTAACCCCTAACCCTAACCCTAACCCTGCAGGGTTAACCCCTAACCCTGCAGGCTTAACCCCTAACCCTAACCCCTAACCCTGCAGGGTTAACCCCTAACCCTGCAGGGTTAACCCCTAACCCCTAACCCTGCAGGCTTAACCCCTAACCCTAACCCTAACCCTGCAGGGTTAACCCCTAACCCCTAACCCTGCAGGCTTAACCCCTAACCCTGCAGGCTTAACCCCTAACCCTAACCCTAACCCTGCAGGGTTAACCCCTAACCCTAATCCTGCAGGGTTAACCCCTAACCCTAACCCTGACCCGAACCCTAACCGTAACCCTGCAGGGCGCCGTAGGAGCATCATGTGAAGCGCGTCATCGCTCTCAGTGTGTTCGGGTCTTTACATTCTGCCATCAGAAATCATCACTTCTTAATTTGCTTCCAACAAACTTCAAACCATTTTACTACCAAGGTAGAAAGACACGTTGCTTGGTTCTGTTTTCTACACTATTAATATCACAACATACAAGAGCACAGATTATTATTATTATTGTTATTATTATTATTATTAGGCTCCATTCAGCATGTACTAATCTCATCTGTGCAACTCATTTCTCTCTGACTCTGGGTCGCCTGTAAAATGCTGATGTGAAGCACAAAGAATGGGAACGAGACGTCCTCTCACAGAACATCTGATAACAACACGGACAAAGTCTCCGACGGCTGAAACAAAGCAGGCGAAGAAACACGACTTTCAACTGCTGCTGTCAGATAAAAATAATGATGATGTTCATGTTTCAGCTTTTAGAGATAGAATAGATGTCTAAAAAAAGAAAGGTACATCATCCTTCATCTATAAGAATGTTTAAATATTTATACATCAACCAATTACGTCACTATTACATAGTTCAACTAATCTGCATATTTGTTTTCTTGCAGAGAAAAAGAAGAGAAACTATATATATATATATTTATATATATATATGCATTGTGTTCAAAAATTAAACATGTGAGAAGTTTAGAGAGGAAATCTCTCTTTGGTAGAACTGCTCAGAATGGTTGCTAGGTGCTTCTATGACTGGTTGTTATGGTGATTCTGGGTGGTTGCTAGGTGCTTTTATGAGTGGTTGTTACGGTGATTCTGGGTGGTTGCTAGGTGCTTCTATGACTAGTTGTTATGGTGATTCTGGGTGGTTGCTAGGTGCTTCTATGACTGGTTGTTATGGTGATT
Organism: Sebastes umbrosus; assembly: GCF_015220745.1. NCBI lineage: Eukaryota > Metazoa > Chordata > Actinopteri > Perciformes > Sebastidae > Sebastes > Sebastes umbrosus. The sequence goes on along the minus strand of NW_023618542.1, from coordinate 115,473 downwards.
CTGGGAGGTTGCTAGGTGCTTCTATGACTGGTTGTTATGGTGATTCTGGGTGGTTGCTAGGTGCTTCTATGACTGGTTGTTATGGTGATTCTGGGTGGTTGCTAGGTGCTTCTATGACTGGTTGTTATGGTGATTCTGGGTGGTTGCTAGGTGCTTCTATGACTGGTTGTTATGGTGATTCTGGGAGGTTGCTAGGTGCTTCTATGAGTGGTTGTTATGGTGATTCTGGGTGGTTGCTAGGTGCTTCTATGACTGGTTGTTATGGTTATTCTGGGAGGTTGCTAGGTGCTTCTATGACTGGTTGTTATACTGATTCTGGGAGGTTGCTAGGTGTTTCTATGACTGGTTGTTATGGTGATTCTGGGTGGTTGCTAGGTGCTTCTATGAGTGGTTGTTACGGTGATTCTGGGAGGTTGCTAGGTGCTTCTATGACTGGTTGTTACGGTGATTCTGGGTGGTTGCTAGGTGCTTCTATGAGTGGTTGTTATGGTGATTCTGGGTGGTTGCTAGGTGCTTCTATGACTGGTTGTTACGGTGATTCTGGGAGGTTGCTAGGTGCTTCTATGACTGGTTGTTACGGTGATTCTGGGTGGTTGCTAGGTGCTTTTATGACTGGTTGTTATGGTGATTCTGGGAGGTTGCTAGGTGCTTCTATGATTGGTTGTTATGGTGATTCTGGGTGGTTGCTAGGTGCTTCTATGAGTGGTTGTTACGGTGATTCTGGGAGGTTGCTAGGTGCTTCTATGAGTGGTTGTTACGGTGATTCTGGGAGGTTGCTAGGTGCTTCTATGAGTGGTTGTTATGGTGATTCTGGGTGGTTGCTAGGTGCTTCTATGACTGGTTGTTATGGTGATTCTGGGAGGTTGCTAGGTGCTTCTATGAGTGGTTGTTATGGTGATTCTGGGTGGTTGCTAGGTGCTTCTATGACTGGTTGTTATGGTGATTCTGGGTGGTTGCTAGGTGCTTCTATGACTGGTTGTTATGGTGATTCTGGGAGGTTGCTAGGTGCTTCTATGACTGGTTGTTATGGTGATTCTGGGTGGTTGCCCGGTGCTTCTATGACTGGTTGTTATGGTGATTCTTGGTGGTTGCTAGGTGCTTCTATGACTGGTTGTTACGGTGATTCTGGGAGGTTGCTAGGTGCTTCTATGAGTGGTTGTTATGGTGATTCTGGGTGGTTGCTAGGTGCTTCTATGACTGGTTGTTATGGTGATTCTGGGTGGTTGCTAGGTGCTTCTATGATTGGTTGTTATGGTGATTCTGGGTGGTTGCTAGGTGCTTCTATGACTGGTTGTTATGGTGATTCTGGGTGGTTGCTAGGTGCTTCTATGACTGGTTGTTATGGTGATTCTGGGAGGTTGCTAGGTGCTTCTATGAGTGGTTGTTATGGTGATTCTGGGAGGTTGCTAGGTGCTTCTATGAGTGGTTGTTACGGTGATTCTGGGTGGTTGCTAGGTGCTTCTATGACTGGTTGTTATGGTGATTCTGGGTGGTTGCTAGGTGCTTCTATGACTGGTTGTTATGGTGATTCTGGGAGGTTGCTAGGTGCTTCTATGACTGGTTGTTATGGTGATTCTGGGAGGTTGCTAGGTGCTTCTATGAGTGGTTGTTATGGTGATTCTGGGTGGTTGCTAGGTGCTTCTATGAGTGGTTGTTACGGTGATTCTGGGAGGTTGCTAGGTGCTTCTATGAGTGGTTGTTACGGTGATTCTGGGAGGTTGCTAGGTGCTTCTTTCAGTTCAAATTCTGATTTAATTCAGTAACTATTAACATCATTAAAGGTTTTATCTGACATCAGCAATACGGATGGATAGATAGATAGATAGACAGACAGACAGACAGACAGACAGATAGATTATTGGAGAGGCAGAGAGACAGGCAGGTTGGCAATCAGACAGGCAGAACAGATGACAGGAGAACAGACAGGTAAACAGGCCGACAGACTGAAACACTGAGACAGACAGACAGACAGACAGACAGACAGACAGACAGACAGACAGACATATAGACAACGACAAACAACAGAGAGAGAGAGAGACAAGACAGACAGAGAGACAGATTAAGAGACTGACAGTGGGACAGACAGACAAACAGACAGACAAACAGTAAACAGGTCTAACACCCTAAACTGACGTCCTGCTCTGTGACGGTCAGTTGTTCTATGGTCCAATAGGAGCTCAGCATAGCTGTGGGTCGGGTTGGTGGAACCAGAACTCTGCAGAGGTGTGGACCAAGTCATTGAGTTTCAAGTCTCAGTTAAGTCTTCTTGACCCAAAGTACTAAATCAAGTCCTAACCTCTAGACTAAGTCCTCAACAACTCATAATGCATTTTAACCAGGGCTGTCAATCAAGTCCAATATTTCATCACTAATTAATCACACATGTTTTATCTGTTCAAAATGTCCCTTAAAGGAGATTAATCAATTATTTAATACTCTTATCAACATGGGAGTGGACAAATATGATTGCTATGTACTTCTATGACTGGTTGTTATGGTGATTCTGGGAGGTTGCTAGGTGCGCTTGTCCTGATTGTCTGCGATACAAAGTCATTTGTCTCTGAATGAGTTGATATGAGTCGTTGATGTTAACGTCAGCATGCTCCGTCTCTGAATGAGTTGATATGAGTCGTTGATGTTAACGTCAGCATGCTCCGCCTCTGAATGAGCTGATATGAGTTGTTGATGTTAACGTCAGCATGCTCCGTCTCTGAATGAGCTGATATGAGTTGTTGATGTTAACGTCAGCATGCTCCGCCTCTGAATGAGTTGATATGAGTTGTTGATGTTAACGTCAGCATGCTCCGCCTCTGAATGAGTTCATATGAGTCGTTGATGTTAACGTCAGCATGCTCCGTCTCTGAATGAGTTCATATGAGTCGTTGATGTTAACGTCAGCATGCTCCGCCTCTGAATGAGTTGATATGAGTCGTTGATGTTAACGTCAGCATGCTCCGCCTCTGAATGAGCTGATATGAGTTGTTGATGTTAACGTCAGCATGCTCCGCCTCTGAATGAGTTGATATGAGTCGTTGATGTTAACGTCAGCATGCTCCGCCTCTGAATGAGTTGATATGAGTTGTTGATGTTAACGTCAGCATGCTCCGCCTCTGAATGAGTTGATATGAGTCGTTGATGTTAACGTCAGCATGCTCCGCCTCTGAATGAGCTGATATGAGTCGTTGATGTTAACGTCAGCATGCTCCGCCTCTGAATGAGTTCATATGAGTCGTTGATGTTAATGTCAGAATGCTCCGCCTCTGAATGAGTTGATATGAGTCGTTGATGTTAACGTCAGCATGCTCCGCCTCTGAATGAGTTGATATGAGTCGTTGATGTTAACGTCAGAATGCTCCGCCTCTGAATGAGTTGATATGAGTCGTTGATGTTAACGTCAGCATGCTCCGCCTCTGAATGAGTTGATATGAGTCGTTGATGTTAACGTCAGAATGCTCCGCCTCTGAATGAGTTGATATGAGTCGTTGATGTTAACGTCAGAATGCTCCGCCTCTGAATGAGTTGATATGAGTCGTTGATGTTAACGTCAGAATGCTCCGCCTCTGAATGAGTTGATATGAGTCGTTGATGTTAACGTCAGCATGCTCCGCCTCTGAATGAGTTGATTTGAGTCGTTGATGTTAACGTCAGCGAGTCCTTTGGATGTTATCAGGTCCAGTCTGAAGTCATCGAAACCATGACTGGAGTCCGAACCTCTGCAGGCCGGGCCCACTGTTCACATCACACAACTGATGTTCATCTTCTAAAATAAAAAGGTTCATGTAACTAATCCTGTTATAAATGAAATACAATCTTTAATCCATCCATGAACCTTTGATTTAAACCAAGAAAACGAGAAGGAATAATGATAATAATTCAACATGTGCAGCGTGTCGATGGCGTGGATCAACCCGAGCTGTTTCTGCGGTTCTGATTGGCCTCATTTCCCACTAAAACAGACAGAACACCAACATGGCCGGTCCCGGTCCAGAGACTCAGAGTGTACCTGAGAGGCGATCCTTTGGGCGTGGCCACTCCGTAACCTTTAGAGTCCAGGTTGCCTCCGACCTTCATGGTGTCGCATGGCTTCCTCTGCTCGATGTACTCGTTCATGGAGGACTCCAGCAGGTAGGCGTACTTCCCCTTCGACTTCCTGACCCGACTGACGCCCTCGTTGGTGTTCTTGACGAACACCGAGGGGTCGGCGCTCCGCATGTACGACCACATCTTCTCGAAAACGGCAATCTTTGACCGCTGCAGCAGGAGTAGAGTGTAAAGACAGGAACAGATCATCAGGGCTTCATATATACTGCATGTTACTGAGGGACAACGAGCGCCGCCGCCGCCGCCGCTGCCGCCGCCGCTGCCGCCGCCGCTGCCGCCGCCGCCGCCGCCGCCGTTAACTTTAAATAACCACGTTCACATCCAGACCGAGCACAAAGTTCAGCAACAGTTATTATATAGAGAGAAGAACTTTGTGTCCTGACCTTGAAGAACTCTTTGGTGGAGCCTCCGTCCAGCGTCCCGTAGGCGATCTCCGTCTGCTTGGCCAGGTCCTCTGAACCCTCGATGGGAGAGACCATCCTCTCCACCGTGAGGAAGGCTGCCAGGTTGGCTGTGTAGGAGGAGATGATGATGAGGGTGAAGAACCACCAGACTCCTCCCACGATGCGACCGGAGAGAGACCTGAGGACGACGGAGGAGAGGATGGAGGAGAGGACGGCTCAATGGACAGCTTTCTAAATACCATAGTCTCAGGCCCTGTTCACACCTGGCATTAAGATGCGTCCTCAGTGATCGGATTAGGTGTGAACAGGGCCTCCGAGGACACATGTTAATACCAGGTGTGAACAGGGCCTCTGGTAATGGTAAATGGTAAATGTACTTGGACTTATATAGCGCTTTTCTAGTCTTCCGACCACTCAAAGCTCTCTACACTACATGTCAGTATTCACACACACATTCACACACACATTCACACACACATTCATACACTGATATCAGAGGCTGCTAAGGCGCCAACTTTGCCCATCAGGATAATCTAAAGACTCATTCACACACCGATGGCTCTGCCTTCGGGAGTCCTACCTGTCTGTCCAGGTGTCCTACCCTGTCTGTCCAGGTGTCCTACCCTGTCTGTCCAGGTGTCCTACTCTGTCTGTCCAGGTGTCCAGGTGTCCAGGTGTCTTACCTGGGGGAGATGTCACAGCCCTGCTGCATGAAGGCTCCGAGGGAGAACCACAGAGAGTTAAAGATCCCAAAGTCGTTGGTGTGTTCTAGACTCTCCTTCTCTTTCTGCTGGTTCTGGTTCTGGTTCTGGTTCTGGTTCTGGGAGAACCCTGAAGGAACAAAACCACATCACAGTACTGAAGAACCATAAACTAGATAAACTGGAAGTTACACACAATGATGAAAAGGAGGAGGATGATGAAGATGAAGATACCTGTAGAGAGAGCGAGTTCAGAGGATGAGGTAGGAAGAGCTCGTCGAGAGGAAGAGGAGGGCAGAGTTTCATCTTCATCATCATCAGAGTCTTCACCCTTCCATTCATACGGACTGAACCGACTCACCTGAGACACACAAGACAGGTACTGTCAGTAGTACAAGTACACAAGTACTGTCAGCTACAGGTACTTAATGTATCAGTAGTACAAGTACACAAGTACTGTCAGCTACAGGTACTTAATGTATCAGTAGTACAAGTACACAAGTACTGTCAGCTACAGGTACTTAATGTATCAGTAGTACAAGTACACAAGTACTGTCAGCTACAGGTACTTAATGTATCAGTAGTACAAGTACACAAGTACTATCAGCTACAGGTACTTAATGTATCAGTAGTACAAGTACACAAGTACTATCAGCTACAGGTACTTAATGTATCAGTAGTACAAGTACACAAGTACTATCAGCTTTATGTAGTAAAAGTATCCTCATCACTCTGACCAGGAAGAGCACCACGCTGACTCCGATGTAGGCGAAGACGATGCACATCCAGATCTCGTAGGCCAGCGGGTCGAGGAAGGAGAACACGCCCGGTTTGGACTTGATGGGTTTCTTGATCATGATGGAGATTCCCAGAGACATGAAAGGTTTGGTGAAGTCGATCACCTGCTCTCTGACTAGAGTGATGGTCAGCGGGGCGACCGCCACGTCAGCCTTCTGCAGACAGAGAGAGAGAGAGAGAGAGAGAGAGAGAGAGAGAGAGACAGAGAGAGAGAGAGAGAGACAGAGAGAGAGAGAGAGAGAGAGGAGTCGTTCACACCTACTGGAACAACTCACACCTTTACACGCTGACCATCACTCTGTTCTCTGACCATCAGAGAATAGAGTGATGGTCAGAGAACAGAGTGATGGTCAGAGAACCTCCCTGCCTGCCTCCCTCCCTGGGTTCGGGTTAGTTACCCTAATCCTAACCCCCCTACCCGTTTGGATTAAAGTATGTATGTTTATTATGCAAATTAGGTGATACGCCTCACAAGGGGCACCAGAGGTGTCCTGGGTCAAAGTCCTGTGTTTGTTGGACCCGTCCATCCACCCCGACCTCCCTGTGAGCACTTTCTCGCTCTTCATACTATGTCACCTGACTTCCAGAGTGTCTGTTGTTTCTGTGGCGTGAAATGACACGCGGAAACAAATAAATGACAAGACTCGGCGTGTTATTGGAACACGGTTTGTTGATAGCAGGCTGTTTTTAGATGCTCAGGGAGGAAGACTGATCCCGCAATCCAGAAAGAGGAAAGTCAGAAAAAAAAATGATTTGGCAGAAAGATTATTTTTTTCTTTCTATTATTATATATTATTTTGACTCAATCCCATCAAATTCAATGGATTAATAAAATATATATATATATATATATATATATATATATATATAGATGTCTATAGTGAGCAGCTGTTACTACTGATGAAACTATATACCTGTGTTTTTAAAGATCTTCAGTAGGAATCAATGAGCTCGGAGCTGAGCGTTGCAGACAGGAAGGTTTGGTTTGATGTGTTGACATGAACTCACCCCGTACACCAGTTCTCCCACCATGCCGTTCCACATCTTGGTCTCGGCATCTCTGGCTCCGTACTTGCCGTCGCTCACCAGCTCCAGTCGGTACACGAAGCTCACGTGTTTGGCGATCTCCGCCGCCAGTTCGGCGCAGTAACCTTCGTACCTCTCGTTTCCTTCAAACTGCTCGTGGTTCTTCTTCAGCATCATGTAGGGAGCTTCCTGTACGGAGACAGACGGCGTTACTGACAGTTCACCTCCACATTGAGTTGGTCTGGAAGCTAAAACCACAGGAAAGTGACCAGCATCACGTCGTCCCAGCCTCACCAGTCTTACCAGTATGGTAGTGATGACGTAGGTTTTGTTCTGTAGACCGTGGAACTCCTCCACCACCGGCTTGTAGACGGCCGTGTTCACGTAGCCTCTCCTCTCGTTCCAGTAGCCGATCTGAACATGTAGGTGGACGTCTAATGTTAAGTAACATTTTGAATGAAGGAGTTTTACTGTAGTAAATGATGGTAAAGATGTTACTGCTCCTTATTACAGTGATGACTGGTACTGTAGGTCTGTGGTGATGCAGTTCAACAGAAAGCTGAGCGTCTGCAGGTTTTAACAGCAAAGAAGCTGAAGCAGCTGATTCCAGCGATTATCACACCTTTAATCATCAGAGGACGGGGAGCTAATTACTGAAATGAGCTGATGTGGTGAAAACCCTGCAGACTCTCTGCAGAGTGACTCTACACCAAACCTCTACTAGACTCTCTACAGAGTGACTCTACACCAAACCTCTACTAGACTCTCTACAGAGTGACTCTACACCAAACCTCTACTAGACTCTCTACAGAGTGACTCTACACCAAACCTCTACTAGACTCTCTACAGAGTGACTCTACACCAAACCTCTACTAGACTCTCTACAGAGTGACTCTACACCAAACCTCTACTAGACTCTCTACAGAGTGACTCTACACCAAACCTCTACTAGACTCTCTACAGAGTGACTCTACACCAAACCTCTACTAGACTCTCTGCAGAGTGACTCTACACCAAACCTCTACTAGACTCTCTGCAGAGTGACTCTACACCAAACCTCTACTAGACTCTCTACAGAGTGACTCTACACCAAACCTCTACTAGACTCTCTACAGAGTGACTCTACACCAAACCTCTACTAGACTCTCTACAGAGTGACTCTACACCAAACCTCTACTAGACTCTCTACAGAGTGACTCTACACCAAACCTCTACTAGACTCTCTACAGAGTGACTCTACACCAAACCTCTACTAGACTCTCTACAGAGTGACTCCTACACCAAACCTCTACTAGACTCTCTACAGAGTGACTCTACACCAAACCTCTACTAGACTCTCTACAGAGTGACTCTACACCAAACCTCTACTAGACTCTCTACAGAGTGACTCTACACCAAACCTCTACTAGACTCTCTACAGAGTGACTCTACACCAAACCTCTACTAGACTCTCTACAGAGTGACTCTACACCAAACCTCTACTAGACTCTCTACAGAGTGACTCTACACCAAACCTCTACTAGACTCTCTACAGAGTGACTCTACACCAAACCTCTACTAGACTCTCTACAGAGTGACTCCACATCAAACCTCTACTAGACTCTCTGCAGAGTGACTCTACACCAAACCTCTACTAGACTCTCTACAGAGTGACTCTACACCAAACCTCTACTAGACTCTCTGCAGAGTGACTCCACATCAAACCTCTACTAGACTCTCTACAGAGTGACTCTACACCAAACCTCTACTAGACTCTCTACAGAGACTCCTCACCAAACCTCTACTAGACTCTCTACAGAGTGACTCTACACCAAACCTCTACTAGACTCTCTACAGAGTGACTCTACACCAAACCTCTACTAGACTCTCTACAGAGTGACTCTACACCAAACCTCTACTAGACTCTCTACAGAGACTCCTCACCAAACCTCTACTAGACTCTCTACAGAGTGACTCTACACCAAACCTCTACTAGACTCTCTACAGAGTGACTCTACACCAAACCTCTACTAGACTCTCTACAGAGTGACTCTACACCAAACCTCTACTAGACTCTCTACAGAGTGACTCTACACCAAACCTCTACTAGACTCTCTACAGAGTGACTCCACATCAAACCTCTACTAGACTCTCTACAGAGTGACTCTACACCAAACCTCTACTAGACTCTCTACAGAGTGACTCCACATCAAACCTCTACTAGACTCTCTACAGAGTGACTCTACACCAAACCTCTGCTAGAATCCAGCTGATTTAAGAGAAGCAGCACCTTTCTGGGCCCGAGGGGGCTCAGCTCCATCACACTCAGAGTGTAGTTGGTTCGATGTCCTCGCTCGTCAAACTGGACACGACCCGTCAGCCCCTCCAGACGCACCTGCACACAAACACAAGCATGAGTATTTCTGACTGTAGTTTTATGGCTGTACTGTCGGTCTACCTGCTGTAGAGCTCTCTGAGTATTTCTGACTGTAGTTTTATGGCTGTACTGTCGGTGTACCTGCTGTAGAGCTCTCTGAGTATTTCTGACTGTAGTTTTATGGCTGTACTGTCGGTGTACCTGCTGTAGAGCTCTCTGAGTATTTCTGACTGTAGTTTTCTGGCTGTACTGTCGGTGTACCTGCTGTAGAGCTCTCTGAGTATTTCTGACTGTAGTTTTATGGCTGTACTGTCGGTCTACCTGCTGTAGAGCTCTCTGAGTATTTCTGACTGTAGTTTTATGGCTGTACTGTCGGTCTACCTGCTGTAGAGCTCTCTGAGTATTTCTGACTGTAGTTTTATGGCTGTACTGTTGGTCTACCTGCTGTAGAGCTCTCTGAGTATTTCTGACTGTAGTTTTATGGCTGTACTGTCGGTGTACCTGCTGTAGAGCTCTCTGAGTATTTCTGACTGTAGTTTTATGGCTGTACTGTCGGTCTACCTGCTGTAGAGCTCTCTGAGTATTTCTGACTGTAGTTTTATGGCTGTACTGTCGGTCTACCTGCTGTAGAGCTCTCTGAGTATTTCTGACTGTAGTTTTATGGCTGTACTGTCGGTCTACCTGCTGTAGAGATCTCTGAGTATTTCTGACTGTAGTTTTATGGCTGTACTGTCGGTCTACCTGCTGTAGAGATCTCTGAGTATTTCTGACTGTAGTTTTCTGGCTGTACTGTCGGTCTACCTGTTGTAGAGCTCTCTGAGTATTTCTGACTGTAGTTTTATGGCTGTACTGTCGGTGTACCTGCTGTAGAGCTCTCTGGATGTCGATGCCCTGTCCCCAGGGGGCTGGAGGGTTGGCCAGACACTCCCCTGCGTTGCCACGGCGAGAGATGTCGATGCGCTGGCGCCGCAGGTTCTGGAAAGCTGTCGCCATGACGCTGACACCATCGTAGGTCAGAGCTCCCGTGTACTGAGGATGACGAAGAAGTTAGAACCCTTAAAATGTTTTATTATTATGATGTCAGTTGGTGGTGGAGCCGTGAGGTTCCAGTTTGTTATTATCTCTGATTGATATCAGACCCACTTTCATATAAACTACTGCTGACTGTTATATAAACTACTGCTAACTGTTATATAAACTACTGCTGACTGTTATATAAACTACTGCTGACTGTTATATAAACTACTGCTAACTGTTATATAAACTACTGCTAACTGTTATATAAACTACTGCTGACTGTTATATAAACTACTGCTAACTGTTATATAAACTACTGCTGACTGTTATATAAACTACTGCTGACTGTTATATAAACTACTGCTGACTGTTATATAAACTACTGCTGACTGTTATATAAACTACTGCTAACTGTTATATAAACTACTGCTGACTGTTATATAAACTACTGCTGACTGTCATATAAACTACTGCTAACTGTTATATAAACTACTGCTGACTGTCATATAAACTACTGCTAACTGTTATATAAACTACTGCTGACTGTCATATAAACTACTGCTGACTGTTATATAAACTACTGCTGACTGTTATATAAACTACTGCTGACTGTTATATAAACTACTGCTAACTGTTATATAAACTACTGCTGACTGTTATATAAACTACTGCTAACTGTTATATAAACTACTGCTGACTGTTATATAAACTACTGCTGACTGTTATATAAACTACTGCTGACTGTCATATAAACTACTGCTGACTGTTATATAAACTACTGCTAACTGTTATATAAACTACTGCTGACTGTCATATAAACTACTGCTAACTGTTATATAAACTACTGCTGACTGTTATATAAACTACTGCTAACTGTTATATAAACTACTGCTGACTGTTATATAAACTACTGCTAACTGTTATATAAACTACTGCTAACTGTTATATAAACTACTGCTGACTGTTATATAAACTACTGCTGACTGTTATATAAACTACTGCTGACTGTTATATAAACTACTGCTAACTGTTATATAAACTACTGCTGACTGTTATATAAACTACTGCTAACTGTTATATAAACTACTGCTGACTGTTATGTAAACTACTGCTGACTGTTATATAAACTACTGCTGACTGTCATACAAACTACTGCTGACTGTTATATAAACTACTGCTAACTGTTATATAAACTACTGCTGACTGTCATATAAACTACTGCTAACTGTTATATAAACTACTGCTGACTGTTATATAAACTACTGCTAACTGTTATATAAACTACTGCTGACTGTTATATAAACTACTGCTAACTGTTATATAAACTACTGCTGACTGTTATATAAACTACTGCTAACTGTTATATAAACTACTGCTAACTGTTATATAAACTACTGCTGACTGTTATATAAACTACTGCTGACTGTTATATAAACTACTGCTAACTGTTATATAAACTACTGCTAACTGTTATATAAACTACTGCTGACTGTTATATAAACTACTGCTGACTGTCATATAAACTACTGCTAACTGTTATATAAACTACTGCTAACTGTTATATAAACTACTGCTGACTGTTATATAAACTACTGCTGACTGTTATATAAACTACTGCTGACTGTTATATAAACTACTGCTGACTGTCATATAAACTACTGCTAACTGTTATATAAACTACTGCTGACTGTTATATAAACTACTGCTAACTGTTATATAAACTACTGCTGACTGTTATATAAACTACTGCTAACTGTTATATAAACTACTGCTGACTGTCATATAAACTACTGCTGACTGTTATATAAACTACTGCTGACTGTTATATAAACTACTGCTGACTGTTATATAAACTACTGCTGACTGTTATATAAACTACTGCTGACTGTTATATAAACTACTGCTAACTGTTATATAAACTACTGCTAACTGTTATATAAACTACTGCTAACTGTTATATAAACTACTGCTGACTGTTATATAAACTACTGCTAACTGTTATATAAACTACTGCTGACTGTTATATAAACTACTGCTGACTGTCATATAAACTACTGTTGACTGTTATATAAACTACTGCTGACTGTTATATAAACTACTGCTGACTGTCATATAAACTACTGCTAACTGTTATATAAACTACTGCTGACTGTTATATAAACTACTGCTGACTGTTATATAAACTACTGCTGACTGTTATATAAACTACTGCTAACTGTTATATAAACTACTGCTGACTGTTATATAAACTACTGCTGACTGTTATATAAACTACTGCTAACTGTTATATAAACTACTGTTGACTGTTATATAAACTACTGCTGACTGTTATATAAACTACTGCTGACTGTCATATAAACTACTGCTAACTGTTATATAAACTACTGCTGACTGTTATATAAACTACTGCTGACTGTTATATAAACTACTGCTGACTGTTATATAAACTACTGCTGACTGTTATATAAACTACTGCTGACTGTTATATAAACTACTGCTGACTGTTATATAAACTACTGCTAACTGTTATATAAACTACTGCTGACTGTCATATAAACTACTGCTGACTGTTATATAAACTACTGCTGACTGTTATATAAACTACTGCTAACTGTTATGTAAACTACTGCTAACTGTCATATAAACTACTGCTAACTGTCATATAAACTACTGCTGACTGTTATATAAACTACTGCTAACTGTTATATAAACTACTGCTGACTGTTATATAAACTACTGCTAACTGTCATATAAACTACTGCTAACTGTCATATAAACTACTGCTGACTGTTATATAAACTACTGCTAACTGTTATATAAACTACTGCTAACTGTTATATAAACTACTGCTAACTGTTATATAAACTACTGCTAACTGTTATATAAACTACTGCTGACTGTTATATAAACTACTGCTGACTGTTATATAAACTACTGGTAACTAAACGTGAGAGACCATGAGACACCGACCAGCAATGATTTATACGAGGAACAAGTTACTAACAGGAACTTTAAGGTTCATTTAGAACAGACGAAACGTGATTAATTAGTGATTCAATATTTTAATTGATTGACAGCTCTGATTGTAAGTCAATGCAATGTGTGTGTGCGTGCGAGCGTGCGTACGTGCGTGCGTGCGTGCGAGCGAGCGTGCGTGCGTGCGTGCGTGCGTGCGTGCGTGCGTGCGTGCGTGTGTGTGTACCCTGAGCCTCCTGCGGGCCAGTTTCAGGTCTTTGCTGTCGAAGTCCAGCCAGTCCTGGTCCATCTTGTCCACCATTGGATCGGACCAGTTCACCAGCTGGAGGCCCGTCACGTTGGGACCCAGCTTCTGGAACTCCGTCATGTTCAGGTCCAGGAAGCCCTGTGTGCACACACACACACACACACACACACACACACATATATATACATCCATCAGAGCCTGCTGACGTGCACACACACACACACACACCGTGCTCCTCCTCTCCTCCAGTCAGGGTTCGGGTTCTGACTCTCACCAGGTTGGCCAGGATGTAGTGGTAGTTCTTCAGGTTCCTCCTCTGAGCAGCAATCTGAGGACAGAAGAGGACATGATGCTGATTACATCTAATGATGATGAAACACATTCATCTTCATCATCTTCATCACCACCACCTCCTCCTCCTCCTCCTCCTCCTCCTCCTCCTCTTCCTCTCTAACTCTTCCTCTCTAGTTATTGGGTTCAAAACATCAATAATCTGGTTTTATAAGGAAGAAGAGAAGATGAAGAGAAGACGAAGAGGAAGAAGAGAAGACGAAGAGAAGACAAAGGGAAGACGAGAAGACGAAGAGAAGACGAAGGGAAGACGAAGGGAAGACGAAGAGAAGACGAAGAGAAGATGAAGAAAAGACGAAGAGAAGACGAAGGGTTCCTTCACTTCTTCCATTTGTAGATTCACAGAGCAGAAAGTCGCCGACATCATCAGTATTTCTTCTCATTGACTCGGAGCTTTCTGGTTCTACCGCCGGAGGAACCGGGATCATAATCACAATACAGTAAAAACCACATAAACAATCAAACATCAGTCAATCAATCAATCAATCAATCAATCAATCAATCAATCAATCAATCAATCAATCAATCAATCAATCAATCAATGGAGGTTTACCAGGTGGAGGATGGAGCTGCGGGTGGAGGTTAGGGTGGAGTAGAGGGTGGAGGATGGAGCTGAGGGTGGAGGTTTACCAGGTGGAGGATGGAGCTGAGGGTGGAGGTTAGGGTGGAGTAGAGGGTGGAGGTATACCAGGTGGAGGATGGAGCTGAGGGTGGAGGTAAGGGTGGAGTAGAGGGTGGAGGTATACCAGGTGGAGGATGGAGCTGAGGGTGGAGGTTAGGGTGGAGTAGAGGGTGGAGGTTTACCAGGTGGAGGATGGAGCTGAGGGTGGAGGTTAGGGTGGAGTAGAGGGTGGAGGTTTACCAGGTGGAGGATGGAGCTGAGGGTGGAGGTAAGGGTGGAGTAGAGGGTGGAGGTATACCAGGTGGAGGATGGAGCTGAGGGTGGAGGTTAGGGTGGAGTAGAGGGTGGAGGTTTACCAGGTGGAGGATGGAGCTGAGTCTCTCCAGCTCACAGTCGATGAGGATCTGGAAGTCCTTCTTGTAGTCGAGGTCCGTCAGCAGCTTGACGAACGCAGCTTCAGTCAACGAGTCCAAGTTAACGGACGTCACTTGCCAGCTCCGCTCCGCCGCCGTGTCCAAGATCCTCTGGAGGACGGACAGACCTGGGGGACGGACAGGAGGTCAGAGAGGACAACCTGAGGGACAGACAGGAAGTCAGAGAGGACACCAGACCTGAGGGACAGACGGAGACTTAGAGAGGACACCAGACCTGAGGGACAGATGGGAAGTAAGAGAGGACACCCTGAGGGACAGACAGGAAGTCAGAGAGGACAACCTGAGGGACAGACGGAGACTCAGAGAGGACACCAGACCTGAGGAACAGACAGGAAGTCAGAGAGGACACCGGACCTGAGGGACAGACGGGAAGTCAGAGAGGACAACAGACCTGAGGGACAGACAGGAAGTCAGAGAGGACACCAGACCTGAGGGACAGA
>NW_023618542.1:52500-95000 GCF_015220745.1 Sebastes umbrosus | reverse complement strand
CAGAGTCTGTCAGACTCCATCGACAGCAACCCAAGTTGCGTTAATGCGTTTGTTACGTGCCTGCAGGGCCAGACAGGCCTGCAGAGCCTTTCTCCTGTGCTGTTCTGCCCCTCCCCCTTGTCTTGCAGATGCTTCCAGGATTGACAGTTAATGGAGGTGATTGGAGTCCACCTGTGCAGAGTTTGTCAGCTGCTGAGTGGCTCACACTCATTCCATCCAGCCAATCGCCGTCGTGGGCTGCATTTAAAAGAGGCACACTCTGGGCTGCCTCTCTCTCTCTCTGACTCATTTGTAATGAATTATTTGACTTGTGAAGACACTTGTTTCCAGTGTGAAATTAAAGATAAGGTTTGTGGTAAGGAGGTAGAGGGCATAGGTAAGTTTGGGGTACCCTGTACACTTTTGCACGTAGGTTTTTGTCATGTCTAGAAACACTAGGTTTAGTGGTTGTTGCCAACCCCTGTATGTTTTGTAAACTGCTGTTTGTAGATAACTTAGTCAGCCTTTTGTTGGTTGTGTTTAAAGAAGACAGAGATTTAGTTAGGCCTAGTTTTGGTTTGTTAATTTTGATTATTTGGCACAACTATTTTGTCCCTACCTCCACCACATTTGTGAACCTTTAGTTTTCCTTTAATAAACCGTTCATTTTTGAACTTCACATTGACTCTGTTTAATCTGTGGTTGTTGTTAAGTAATTGTTCCACTTAGTGGACGTAACAAATGGGGGCTCGTCCGGGATCTTTTTCCCATGAACAACTCAACAACCAAATTGATGATGAGTCACTGTGGTAGTTGGAAATCTGTGTAAAAATGGCATTTAATCTACAGGATTTGTGAATGGTCCTAATTTGGATCAAGTTGAGGGATGTCGTAAAGACGACTTACTTAGCATTGCGGCACACTTTAACATTGTAGTGTCCAAATATAGTGTAAAAAAATAAATAAAAGCGAAGTTAATTGAAAAATTGGTTGAATTAAATGTTCTAGAGGTTCCAGGCAACCCTGATTCCTCTGTTGATGAGAGTTCACATGATACAGGTTCTCTAGAAGAACCAAAGACTCCCAATGAGGAACAAATTGAATCAGCTACTCCTCCGAGGAAATTAGTTGAAGGGGATCCTCCTCCTGCAACATTACCACGCTTTGAGCCTTTCTCTCCAGGCAGTCGAGGTTAGAAGTTAGAAGTTAGTGACGTTAAAACAGATTTGCATTAAAGCGTTATTACGTTGACAGCCTAAATGTTTATTTAATGTTTATTGAATACTTTTCTCAACATTCGGTTAACATTTGTGTCAACATCTTTGCATAATGTTTTCTCTCGTTAAAGTTTGTTTGATTCAGTTTATCATCAAGTTATTTAGAGTGAAACTTTGGATTCTATATATTCTGAATCAAACTGTTTCAGTACGAAGTGTATCTGGACTCCATCCATCCTTGATCTGATCTAACCTCACAATCAAACAGAGATATGTACGGAAGTCTTATTGTTCCTTTTCATGTTATAACAAGTTCTTCTTCCTTTTATATTGACGGATGATTCCTGTTATTACTACGCAGTGTTTCCTGTTATAACTGCCCTGGTTATTGAATAATAAAACAAAACTAATATGATGAGACGGGACGTGAACCTGCCTGTGATGAAGATCAACTCATCCTCACTTTACACTGCTTTGTAAGAACGTCACTACTTCCTGCTCTGCTGGCGTCGGACCATGAACCTCTCAGAAGCGTATGACGGTATGACAGTGTATGATGCGTCCTCACCTGAGTCGGAGCTGTACATATAGACGAACCGGGTCCAGTAGAAGTTGTCCAGCAGGGCCATGAGGGGCTCCTGTAGCTGGGGACGCATCTGGAGGACAAACTGGTTGTTGGTGTGAACCGGGAAGGACGGCGTGACGAAGCAGACGTGCAGAGAGCCGCAGAAAGACATCAGCATGTTGACTGTCCGCCGGTCGTACAGACCCATGATGGCGTACACGCCCTTCGAGAACTGGGAGCAGACTGGGAGGAAGAGGAGGAGGAAGAAAAGGAGGAAGAGGAGGAGAACCATTAAAACAGAGCTCATTGTTTCATCTCTCAACAACACGTCAACGGCCTCAACAACACGTCAACGGTCTCAACAACACGTCAACGGACTCAACAACATGCCAACGGACTGAACAACACATCAACAGACGCAACAACACGTCAACGGACTCAACAACACGTCAACAGTAGTCTGAGTAACGTGACGTCATATCTTTTATTGTGGTAGTCTGAGTAACGTGACGTCATATCTTTTATTGTGGTAGTCTGAGTAACGTGACGTCATATCTTTTATTGTGGTAGTCTGAGTAACGTGACGTCATATCTTTTATTGTGGTAGTCTGAGTAACGTGACGTCATATCTTTTATTGTGGTAGTCTGAGTAACGTGACGTCATATCTTTTATTGTGGTAGTCTGAGTGACGTCATATCTTTTATTGTGGTAGTCTGAGTAACGTGACGTCATATCTTTTATTGTGGTAGTCTGAGTAACGTGACGTCATATCTTTTATTGTGGTAGTCTGAGTAACGTGATGTCATATCTTTTATTGTGGTAGTCTGAGTAACGTGACGTCATATCTTTTATTGTGGTAGTCTGAGTAACGTGATGTCATATCTTTTATTGTGGTAGTCTGAGTGACGTGACGTCATATCTTTTATTGTGGTAGTCTGAGTGACGTGATGTCATATCTTTTATTGTGGTAGTCTGGGTAACGTGATGTCATATCTTTTATTGTGGTAGTCTGAGTAACGTGATGTCATATCTTTTATTGTGGTAGTCCGAGTAACGTGACGTCATATCTTTTATTGTGGTAGTCCGAGTAACGTGACGTCATATCTTTTATTGTGGTAGTCCGGGTAACGTGATGTCATATCTTTTATTGTGGTAGTCTGAGTAACGTGACGTAATATCTTTTATTGTGGTAGTCTGAGTAACGTGACGTAATATCTTTTATTGTGGTAGTCTGAGTAACGTGATGTCATATCTTTTATTGTGGTAGTCTGAGTAACGTGACGTCATATCTTTTATTGTGGTAGTCTGAGTAACGTGATGTCATATCTTTTATTGTGGTAGTCTGGGTAACGTGACGTCATATCCGTTCCGTATCCGTCAACCTAAACAAACGTGTTCTTATCTTCATGGCAGACGGACGTCATTTCAACTGATAAAGAGCAGTTTCCTGTTTCACACTAAAGGTTTACGTGGTTAATCCCTGTACACACAACGGCTTTATCAGATTAGTGTCCATGCAGGACTCCTTCACAGGCAGCGATTAGGATTCAACACATAAGAGCTGCTGAAGCATCCCAACACACTCTGTACATCACGTCTAACAACAGCCTGTGATTGGCTGAGACACACGTCACTCAAACAGCCTCTAAGTGCTGCCAGATTACTACATTCAAATCAAAGGTCAAGGGGTCAAAGGTCACGACGGCTTCATCCCTCAAAGTTTCTTGTTTTAAATCTGTGTGTGTGTGTGTGTGTGTGTGTGTGTGTGTGTGTGTGTGTGTGTGTGTGTGTGTGTGTGTGTGTGTGTGTGTGTGTGTCTCGCTCTTCTCTCTGGGGGCCATGCTATCATGCTAACAATAGACGAGTGCCCTGAGGCCAACGCTATCATGCTAACGAGGAATCCGTTTCTTAGCATTAGCGCTGGCGTCCCGCCGGGACATCACAGAGGGTCGTGCGGCGGCAGATGCTGAGAGCTCTGCTGGGGATCATTCTATTAGTGTTCAGGTCAACGACGTCGTGGTGACGGTCCAGATGTGTCCAGCCGCTGGACTGATTATAATTCATGTTATAAATACATAAATACACGAGCTGCTGTAATCAGGGAGCTCTGAGAGCTCTCTGCTGATATACATCATCTCTTCTGCTCTGGTTGTCAGGACTACAGTAACACTACCAGCATGACTGTCAGGAGGAGGAAGAGGAAGAGGACGAGGACGAGGACGGGTACATTACTGGGACTACCTTTAGGAGCTGACTGGCCTCGCTGGAGGTCTGAGCTCCTTCTAGTTATCTGATGTTCATCACTCTGTTATTTAAGTTCATTTTAAGCTTCATTTTAAGAACCGGCCCTGCTAGAACCGGCCCTGCTAGAACCGGCCCTGCACCTCCACCGACGGGACGGGACGACGGGGACGACGGGACGACGGGACAGGGACGACGGGACGGGACGACGGGACGACGGGACGTCCTGAAGCTGGAGTCCTGACCGTAATCCTGCTGACAAACAGACAAAGAAACCATCCGAAGTGAAAACACGACATCATGAAGAGTTAATAATCAATAACTGATCGGTGTGGGTTAATCGATGTGTGGAGGTTAGGGTTAATCGAGGTGGAGGTTAGGGTTAATCGAGGTGGAGGTTAGGGTTAATCGAGGTGGAGGTTAGGGTTAATCGAGGTGGAGGTTAGGGTTAATCGAGGTGGAGGTTAGGGTTAATCGGTGTGGAGGTTAGGGTTAATCGAGGTGGAGGTTAGGGTTAATCGATGTGTGGAGGTTAGGGTTAATCGGTGTGTGGAGGATCAGTCGCTGCATCTCATCACCAGCAGACAGCTTCTCACTGATGTTTACATCTGATGACAGTTCATATTAATGAAGACGAAGGTTGAGGAAGGGCACCGGTGGCGATGTGGAGAGACTGAGCCGACCTCGCCTCGTCCCCGCTGAGGGTCCTCCAGTCAGACATCTCGCTCCTCGCCACCCGGGGCTTTTAGACGGAGCTTTATTTAAACACAGCACCGCGGGCCGCACAGCTGAGACCTCGTCTCCCCACAGAGCCGCTCATCCTCCTGACACATCCGTCCATCTCTCCACGCTGCAGTTAGATCACATCACAGGGACCGCAAAGGCTTGTTGGCGGGTAACGGCGAGGACGTCTATAAACCGCCATTGTCCTTCACGACGACCCGCGGCTCAACCGTTTACGCTCCCTCTGCTGAGAAGACGAGACGGGACGGCCCGGAGACGACCATCGGGTCGCCGTTCTACTCCGTCGTTCTGTCTTCACGCCGCTGAGCCGACACTCCACACGGGACAGTTTCTGTTTTATCTGGAGTCTCCGTGATCGCTGACAATACAAGCAGCCAACAACGGGAAGGTCAGAGGTCACAGACGCGTGACCTTGAACATCACGATCCAGACGTTAACTCATCTGATGGAGCGCAGAGCGAGATGAGCACCGTCAGGTCCGTGGAAAAGAGACGAAGGCAAACTGGAATGAAAGATTTCGTTCCGTTAACGGGGCTCAGCGGGCGTCTCTAAAGCCTCTAAAGCCGCGTCTCCACTAAGAAGTTCCTGTTCCTTTTAGTTCCTGGAACTACTTTTCCAGGAACTAAAGCAAATCGCATCGATGTCAGCGTAGGAAAAACAAATCGTCAACCGCTCCCTTCAATCATCGATATACGATCCGATCGCCAATCGGCACAAGTATGCAAACAATACCCGTCCACATACTGTTAGCTAGCGTGCTAATCAGCTAGCTAATGAAGCTACAGACTGAACAGATCAGTTGATGCTCCGCTGTGTTCAGGTACGGATCGATGACGTCGTTCCGTGTTTACAGATGTGAGGCGTCGACAGCTGGACCGTAAACAAACATAGTCTCAACCTCCGGCTCTCATTAATGTGTTTAGTGGCGACGCTGAATAATAGATTAAATAGCTGCTGCTTTCCTCAGGGCTACACACACACACACACACACATACACACACACACACACACACACACACACACACACACACACAAACACACACTCAGCACACGAGTCACACTCACTGAGGCTAAAGTCATTTAGGCAACTGCTGCCTCCCAGGCATCACAGCAATAATCTGCACGCACGCACGCACACACACACACACACACACACACACACAAACAGAGTTGCAGGTTTAAATCCCATCTGTCTGCTCAGAGTCTCGTCTCTGCCGCCTCCACATCTACGTTTACATTTCAGTCGTCCACAGAGAATTACCCACAATTCACTCTGCTACACAAACCAGCCTCCGTCCAACCACTTCAAGCTCCGCCAGCTGCTGTTATTGAGCAGTAGAAGAAGAAAGTCAGCTGCTGTTAATGAGCAGTAGAAGAAGAAAGTCAGCTGACAGTTTAGTAGCTGCAAAAAACGTAAACTGAAGTCAACAGTTGGTTCCACGTCAACATCAGCAGAGCTACACCTCCGCCATGTTGGACTGACAGACACGACCAGACGCCAGTAAAACGTCCTCCTACAGAGAGACACGAGGCAGGACGGTGCGGGACGGTGCGGGGCGGTGCGGGACAGTGCGGGGCGTTGCGGGACGGTGCGGGGCGTTGCTGGGCGTTGCGGGACGGTGCGGGGCGTTGCGGGGCGGTGCTGGGCGTTGCGGGACGGTGCGGGGCGGGGCGGGACGGTGCGGGGCGGTGCTGGGCGGTGCTGGGCGTTGCGGGACGGTGCGGGGCGGTGCGGGGCGTTGCGGGGCGTTGCGGGGCGGTGCTGGGCGGTGCGGGGCGGTGCTGGGCGGTGCAGGGCGGTGCAGGGCGGTGCAGGGCGGTGCTGGGCGGGGCGGGGCGGTGCAGGACGGTGCTGGGCGTTGCGGGGCTGTGCTGGGCGGTGCTGGGCGGTGCTGTGCGGTGCTGGGCGGTGCGGGGCGGTGCGGGGCGGTGCGGTCCCGTGGGTCTGATCAGCGTTCATTATGGCGAGGAACATAACTCTGAATTCAGCTGTTAGTTCTTGTTACTACTTTCAGGACATCATGATTTAAATGAGGGATATTAGTGTTCCTTACTGGGAAGTTGATTTCTCTCCTCTGATCTACAGACGTCTCTTTAAACATCCACGGACACACACTCAGTGGTGGTTTCAGTCCAAGATGGCGGCAGCGGCTGTCTCTATATGATCTATCTTTAATTCTTTCTCTTGTCTTTGACTGCGCTGCTGGAGCCCAACAGTGTTTCATGTGTTCTCTCTCTTCAGCTCCTCAGAGGATTTAAACCTCTTTATCTCCTGACTGTGACTGTAACATCTGATCTTCTGTTTTGTCTGACATGAAACTACAGTTTAAGATTATTAATTAAAGATAATCCCTTCTCCTGGTATCTGAACAGCGACTCCTCCTTCTCCTCATTATGTGCCAGATAGTGTTGTGGAAGATAAACGTCCTTCCAGGCGATACATGCAGCTGCACTTTATCCTCATTTCACATCGGAGGCATTCAACTGAGCGTGAAACTACAACCGAGTACTGAAGGGCAAAGTGTCACCAGCTCTGTGCTCTCTGTCCACCGGGCTTCAGCCCAAATGTTCCCAACGTGATGCTGCATTCTTTATTCTGCATTTTCTACACCAATAAACAATAAAAAAGCCTAACTATGGGGAGCGGGGCAGTGCTGTACTATCCTTCTGTCAGCTCAATCTGGAGCCTCCTGATAAGGGAAGTCCTGGCAGCCGAGCTTCCTCCTCCTCCTCCTCCTCCTCCTCCTCCGTCTTCATCTACACCTCTGGGAGGCGGTGAGTTAATGTGAGCTCTTTGGGTCTCTGCTGCTCAGAGGATACTCTTTATATTTAAAGTGAAAACTTGAATGGTTGGCTGCTTCTTAATGTTGAACCCTGGTCTGTTTCCTCTCTGGTAGCGGTCTGTAGCTGTCGGAGCACATCACGCCATCTGCTGCCGCGTTCACCATAACTTACCCTAAAGGATGTTTATGTGAAACCCGGCCTGCAGTCATGCTAGTGGCTCTGTGAGGCTGCACTTTGAGCTAATGTTAGCATGCTAACATGCTAATGTTCAGCAGGTATAATGTTTACCATCTTCACCATCCGTAGTTTAGCGTCTTGGCATGCTAACATGCTGTAGTTTAGCGTGTTAGCATGCTAACATGCTGTAGTTTAGCGTCTTGGCATGCTAACATGCTGTAGTTTAGCGTGTTAGCATGGTAACATGCTGTAGTTTAGCGTCTTGGCATGCTAACATGCTGTAGTTTAGCATGTTAGCATGCTAACATGCTGTAGTTTAGCGTGTTAGCATGCTAACATGCTGTAGTTTAGCGTGTTAGCATGCTAACATGCTGTAGTTTAGCGTCTTGGCATGCTAACATGCTGTAGTTTAGCGTTAGTCACTGTGCGTCATCGCAGACTAATCCTTCGTCTGTGGTTCGTGTCGGCTGCACGGACGGCAGAACGGTTCAAAGGAACTTTTCTATTTTCTATTTCTATTGCCTCCGCACGGCTCTCAACATGGCAACAGCTGAGCCGGAGGCTAACAGCTAACAATGCTAACAGCGCTAACAGTGAAAACAACAGCGACCGAGCCGACAGAGCTAACAGCGTTAACCTGGGGGGGGGGGCGCTACACTGCCACGACGACGCCGTCCGTCGGGACGCCGTCATCAGCTGTAACCGCCGTATGAGAGCAGCGCAGAGCGGCGGCCGTGAGCTAGCTCACATGCACTAACAAGCACTAACATGCACTAAAAGCACAGAGAAGCTCTGATTACATCACACACAATCTTTGAGATTATGACTTTAAGTACAACAATAACAGAGTGATGTAGGGACTCACCAATGTGACTGGTGGGAGGTGACCACATGAACTCAGTAACATGATCCTTGACCCATGGACTCAGCTCTGTAGCCATTGGCTACTGTAGCATTCACACGTAGGTGTGAAATTCACCCAGGACAAAACCAGAGGAATCTCTTTGTTCCTCCTCTTTCTGCCCTTCTCCTCTCACTTCCTGACCTGTGGAGGTGAGCTGCTGCTCTCTTGACCAGAAGCAGCTCTTCTCTGATCTATGGCCTGTTAGAAAACAGACATAGCAACACAAGGAACCTCTAAGGCAGAGGACGCGAGGGCCTGCCTTTTTGCCAACTAACTTCAAGCAACAACCGCAAGGAAGTGAGCACCAAGCTATCAAGCTGCTGGGAAGAAAGTATTGGAGTGATCAGCTTCCTCCAATCTGCACAACTTGATTAGAGCACAGCAAAGACAACATCTTTGACTTGGAACCACAACTTCAACACATGGAATTACAAACCCTTTTCTTCCATGGATTGGTAACGTACTGGGTTTACCTTAGCATTAGCAATTACACATGGCTGAGCAAGAATGTTCAACTTTGATTTCTAGAATGTACTTGTATTGATTTGGTTTAATGTTATTCATTGAGTTTGACTGTTGTGATATTATTTGTATTTGATATTTGGGTAGGTGGCTTCGCCACATCTGATGTGTTTAGTTTATGCTTCACATAGACAAGGTCTTGCATGCAAACTAACCATCCTTTCTAACCCACTGCATTATCTGACACACATTAAGATCACATACAGAAACTGTGAATTAGTTAAACAGTAAAACATACAGCTTCAGATAATCTTAACCCCACATCACCCCCCTCTCTGTCCTTCCTGAGCACATGTGTTCTGAAGAACAAAGAGGCCATGTGGTGACATGTTGGCGGCCATCTTTGATCCCGCCATCTTTGTAGTTTTACAGTGTCTCTCTCTCTCTCTCTCTCTCTCTCTCTGTCTCTCACACACACACACACACACACATGCTTACACACTTTGTTTGGTTTGTTTAGTTTAGTTATTTAGTTAGATTAATATTGTGTTTACACCTTTATTATCTTGTAAATAAATGTTTGTGGAATATACATGCTGGTCTGTTTAATGTTGTACAAGAGTGAATAATGTCAACCTCTGCTATGTCAAGAACTCTGATATCCTTCAACCTTTACTATCTATTTTGGTTATAGTTATTAATTTAATTATTAATCAACATTTCAAATTGATAGTTTAGCATATATAATGAGACTATATTAACGTTTTGGTTATTGGTCCCTGATTCCAGGGTGGTGCCCCGTTTATTATTAATGTTTATTGATAATCTTTATTAATATTAATAATTATATTATTATTTATTAATTGATTTGCTAATAACCAAACCTGTTACTGCGAAATCCCTACAGTGAGGAGAACAAAGAGTTAAAGCTGCTATTTATCTGCTGAGGATTCAGGACTACTGTCAGGAACACAGAGGGTTAATGCTGCTGAGGATTCAGGACTACTGTCAGGAACACAGAGGGTTAATGCTGCTGAGGATTCAGGACCACTGTCAGGAACACAGAGGGTTAATGCTGCACTTTATCTGCTGAGGACAGACTCCGTTGGTGTCTCACTGAGTCAGGAGTCTCTGTCTGAACGGAGCTCAGAGGACGTGTCTCTGTCTGAACGGAGCTCAGAGGACGTGTCTCCTGGACTTTAAGTGCAGATAATAAAGGAGAAGTAAACAACAGCGCCGTTGCTTAATCAGCATAAATGTGATAATAACAGCGTGAAGGCATCGAGTCAAAGGAACAACAGAGAGGAAATATCAAACACAGGAAATATATATGCAGACAGGAAGACGTACACAAAGACGAATGAAATAATGTGAGACAGGTTAGTTAGTCACTGACTGTCTGAGGATGATGATGATGATGATGATGAGGATGAGGATGAGGATGAGGATGAGGATGATGATGATGATGATGATGATGAGGATGATGATGAGGATGATGATGATGATGAGGCAGGTAGCTGGCTCTGCATTATATATATATATATATATATATATATGTGTGTGTGTGTGTCCGTCTATATAATGAACATGACAGCTGCGTGACACAGATCCCAGACCGGATCCCAGACCGGATCCCAGACCGGATCCCAGACCAGATTCCAGACCAGATTCCAGACCAGATCCCAGACCGGATCCCAGACCAGATCCCAGACCGGATCCCAGACCGGATCCCAGACCGGATCCCAGACCAGATTCCAGACCAGATTCCAGACCAGATCCCAGACCGGATCCCAGACCAGACCCCAGACCAGCAGCAGGAAGTGTCTCCAGTGTTGGGTTTAAAGCTCGTTCACGTTTAGTTGTGACAGGAAGTGATGCGAGGAGAGTCCTGACAGCTGTCAATCAAAGTCCAGCTCAACACTGAACACATTTACACACATGGTCCTGAACATCAGGTCAGAGGTCAGAGGTCAGAGGTCAGAGAGCTTCATGTCACCTGAACCAGACTACTGCAGGAAAAAACTCCATTTAACTACTGAGGAGTACTGAGGAGAGCTGCGGAGTACTGAGGAGAGCTGCGGAGTACTGAGGAGTACTGAGGAGTACTGAGGAGTACTGCGGAGTACTGAGGAGTACTGAGGAGTGCTGAGGAGAGCTGAGGAGAGCTGCGGAGTACTGAGGAGTACTAAGGAGTACTGAGGAGTACTGCAGAGTACTGAGGAGTACTGAGGAGAGCTGAGGAGAGCTGCAGAGTACTGAGGAGTACTGAGGAGAGCTGCGGAGTACTGAGGAGTACTGAGGAGTACTGCGGAGTACTGCGGAGTACTGAGGAGTACTGAGAAGAGCTCCGGAGTACTGAGGAGTACTGAGGAGTACTGAGGAGAGCTCCGGAGTACTGAGGAGAACCGAGGAGTACTGAGGACAGACTGAATATACACGAGACTACTGACAGCTGCTCTGAGTGAAGTACCTGAGCAGGTAGCGAACAGAGTACCTGAGCTAGAGGTCGTTAGAGATCGTTAGAGGTCGTTAGAGATCATTAGTGAACATTAGAGGTCGTTAGTGATCGTTAAAGATCGTTCGTGAACATTAGAGGTCGTTAGTGATCGTTAGTGATCGTTAGAGACCATTAGAGATAGTTCGAGACCGTAAGAGATGTAAGAGATCGTTATCGGTCGTTAGAGATCGTTAGTGGTTGTTAGAGGTCATTAGTGATCGTTAGAGATTGTTCGAGACCGTAATAGATCGTTAGCGGTCGTTAGAGATGGTTAGTGATCGTTAGAGATCATTAGAGATTGTTAGTGGTTGTTAGAGATCATTAGTGATCGTTAGAGACCGTTAGAGATCGTTAAAGATCGTTAGTGATCGTTAGAGATCGTTAGTGATTGTTAGTGGTTGTTAGAGGTCATTAGTGATCGTTAGAAATCGTTAAAGACCGTTAGAGATCGTTAAAGACCGTTAGAGATCGTTAGAGATCGTTAGAGATCGTTAGTGATCATTAGAGACCATTAGAGATCGTCAGTGATCGTTAGAGATCGTTAAAGACCGTTAGAGATCGTCAGTGATCGTTAGAGATCGTTAGAGATCGTTAGTGATCGTTAGAGACCATTAGAGATCGTCAGTGATCGTTAAAGACCGTTAGAGATCGTTAGAGATCGTCAGTGATCGTTAGTGATCGTTAGAGATTGTTAGTGATCGTTAGAGACCATTACAGACCGTTAGTGGTTGTTAGAGGTCATTAGTGATCGTTAGAGACAGTTAGAGATCGTTAGAGGTCATTAGTGATTGTTAGTGATCGTTAAAGACCGTTAGAGGTCGTTAGTGATTGTTAGTGATCGTTAGAGACCGTTAGAGGTCGTTAGTGATTGTTAGTGATCGTTAGTGATTGTTAGTGATCGTTAGAGACCGTTAGAGATCGTTAGAGGCCGTTAGTGATTGTTAGAGATCGTTAGAGATCGTTAGTGATTGTTAGAGGTCGTTAGTGATTGTTAGAGGTCGTTAGTGATTGTTAGAGATCGTTAGAGATCGTTAGTGATCGTTAGAGGTCGTTAGAGGTCATTAGAGGTCGTTAGTGTGTGAACTTACAGGCGTAGGTCATGGCGAAGCTGCTCCCCGTGTCCACCATGTCCACCTGTGGAACCAGTTTGGGGACATCCTGTTGCTGGGCCAGGGCGAAGCGAAACACCTCGTACTCGTGGGAGCCGGTGGGGAAAAGGCCTCCTGTTCCACAAAGAGACACAGACACAGTATTAATTACCACCACAGAAGAAGAAGGAACAGAACCAGGAAGAACTCAGCCTTTCCCCGGGATCAGCGGTGTGTATCCTCAGAGTCCAACTAACCCTAACCCAAGAGAGTCTAACTAACCCGAACCCAAGAGAGTCTAACTAACCCTAACCCAAGAGAGTCTAACTAAACCTAACCCAAGAGAGTCCAACTAACCCGAACCCAAGAGAGTCCAACTAACCCGAACCCAAGAGAGTCCAACTAACCCGAACCCAAGAGAGTCCAACTAACCCGAACCCAAGAGAGTCCAACTAACCCGAACCCAAGAGAGTCCAACTAACCCGAACCCAAGAGAGTCTAACTAACCCAAACCCAAGAGAGTCTAACTAACCCAAACCCAAGAGAGTCTAACTAAACCTAACCCAAGAGAGTCCAACTAACCCGAACCCAAGAGAGTCCAACTAACCCGAACCCAAGAGAGTCCAACTAACCCGAACCCAAGAGAGTCCAACTAACCCGAACCCAAGAGAGTCCAACTAACCCGAACCCAAGAGAGTCCAACTAACACAAACCCAAGAGAGTCTAACTAACCCTAACCCAAGAGAGTCTAACTAACCCGAACCCAAGAGAGTCTAACTAACCCTAACCCAAGAGATTCTAACTAACCCGAACCCAAGAGAGTCTAACTAACCCGAACCCAAGAGAGTCTAACTAACCCTAACCCAAGAGAGTCTAACTAACCCGAACCCAAGAGAGTCTAACTAACCCGAACCCAAGAGAGTCTAACTAACCCGAACCCAGGTCTTTATTTGACTGCTTCTTGTTGTGTTTCTTGGCGTGTTACCACCAGCTGTCCTCCATCCATTCATAACGGCGTCTGAAACACCACGACTTCAGCTCAAAGCTGCGTCTTACATCCCAGCAGACGGAGGATGAGTTCACCACTAACACTGAACATAATGCTGGTGGTTCTGCAGTAGCTGCTGTTAAACACTCCGTCTCTCTACACGGAGGTTTTCAGGCTCACAGAGAAATAATGTGAAGACTTAAACTCGTCAAGCGTCTCGTTGTCTCTGTGGTGGAGACAGAAGACGTGTTGTTATCTGAGTTCACAGCTGCTACATTCACATGTTAAAATGAACTTTGTTTACTGTTTTCCTCTTTTCTAAACCTTCTAGAGCTGCAACGATCAGTCGATTAGTCGCTCAGTCGACTGGTTTGAACAGTGAATAACAGCTGAAGTCATCATTCTCTGGTTCCCAGCTCCTCAGTTGGGAGGATTCGCTGCTTTTTCTCATCTTACCGGAGCTGTAAATTCATTTTTATTCACTGTTGGTCGGACAAACGAGACACTAACAGGTCCCAGTACATTTGTAATGTTTATTATTCTGTATTTATGTGATAAAGAAGTCGTTAATCTATAATTTAATCCATCTGTTATAAATATTTGGGGAAGTGTTGATGCCGAACAGGAATAACTGGGATGTGTTAATCACAGTAACTAAACTAGTAACCACAGCTGTCAGATAACTGTAGAGGAGTACAGCGTACAATCTATGTAGTACCTCAGAGTTAGAAGTACTTGTGGTACTTGTACGTGTACTCAGTCAGAGTCCCCTGCTTGTTGCCAGGCTGCATTAGAGTGAGCCGGAGTACAACAGAGCAGCAGGTGAAGTGCAGCCCGCTTCAGCCCCGGAGAACTGCTCACACTGTAAAATGTGGATATTACAGGAATATTATTAGAATATATGATTTATTCATCAGGTTCTAAAGGCTGGAAGCGGTCCATCTGCTGTGACAGAAGGTCTCTGTGACTCAACCAAAGTTAGTGGTTGTTAATGCTGAGCTGTGCAGCCTCTCCGCTCGCTATGCAGGTCAGACGCTCACGCACCGCAGGACGCACTTTACTGCTGTTCAACCCGACTCCACACCAGCACCGAACCTGAGAGAACTCTGGGTCGGCGGGCCACATTAGAACTGTGAACGCAGGTTAGTTCAACCCGACTCCACACCAGCACCGAACCTGAGAGAGAACTCTGTCGATGGACTGTTTGAAGCGCCCTGTACGGGACACGTCTGGACAGCAACCACCACGATGATCACATGACTGATCATCATATACTGTTAAAGACAACTGGTCAAATCATTTCATTTACACAACAGAAGTACATTTACTCATGTACTGTACTTAACTACAATTATGAGTTACTTTTACTTTGCTTGAGCATTTCCTTTTTATACTTTTTACTAGTGATGCACCGGTGCCACTTTTTTTCAGACCGAGTACAAGTACTTCCATCTGGGTACTCTCCGATACCGAGTACCGATACCGAGTACCGATACGAGTACCGATACGAGTACTTCTCTGTGTCTAAAGACCCTCGTTAACAGCCAGCTGGAGGGTGTGAGCGACACACAGCAGGTTGGGGAGTCCCACATACGAGGCGGTGCGCCGCCACCGGCTCTAGGTCGGCTTGGAAAGGCTCAGGGTGAAGGTGCTTCCCGGGGCCGTGGACAAAGTGTCACCGGGGCGAACTGTCCTCAGTGTGGCCCAGCCGCGTCTGACCACGTAAAAGACGCCAGAGGTCTGCGGGGATGTCGGCAACCGATCCGACCCGTCTTGAAACACGGACCAAGGAGTCTAACTCACGCACGAGTCAGAGGGTGGAAGCTAAACCCCGTGGAGCGATAAAAGTGAGGGCCGGTGTTTGCCCTGCCTGAGTTGGGATCCCGGCCCAGCGGGGTCAGGCGCTCCACCATAAAGTGGTATTGGAGCCGTTTTGCGAGTACATGAGCACAGTATCGGACCCGATACCCGATACTGGTATCGGTGCATCCTTAGTTTTTATTCCGCTACAAGCTGACAGCTTTAGTTATGAGGTACTTTGTAGGTTAAAACATAACAAAGTTACACTAAATGTTGGCCATGGCCATTTTCAAAGGGGTCCCTTGACCTCTGACCTCCAGATAACTGAATGTAAATGGGTTCTATGGGTTCTATGGGTACCCACGAGTCTCCCCTTTACAGACATGCCCACTTTATGAGAATCACATGCAGATAAATGAGTTATTGTCTCCCATATTTGAATATTTCTGCATCCTGGGGTCCCGAAACCGTCTCGAATTCCATTAATTGTGTCTCACTGTAAAGCTGAGACTCTGGTGGATCCAATCAGCCCACTGGATTCATCAAACTAGAGACTTAGAGCATTCAGAGGATGGATGGATCAAACTAGAGACCTAGAGCATTCAGAGGATGGATGGATCAAACTAGAGACCTAGAGCATTCAGAGGATGGATGGATCAAACTAGAGACCTAGAGCATTCAGAAGATAGATGGATCAAACTAGAGACCTAGAGCAATCAGAGGATGGATGGATCAAACTAGAGACCTAGAGCATTCAGAGGATGGATGGATCAAACTAGAGACCTAGAGCATTCAGAGGATGGATGGATCAAACTAGAGACCTAGAGCATTCAGAGGATGGATGGATAAACTAGAGACCTAGAGCATTCAGAAGATAGATGGATCAAACTAGAGACCTAGAGCAATCAGAGGATGGATGGATCAAACTAGAGACCTAGAGCAATCAGAGGATGGATGGATCAAACTAGAGACCTAGAGCATTCAGAGGATGGATGGATCAAACTGGAGACCTAGAGCATTCAGAGGATGGATGGATCAAACTAGAGACCTAGAGCATTCAGAGGATGGATGGATCAAACTAGAGACCTAGAGCATTCAGAGGATGGATGGATCAAACTAGAGACCTAGAGCATTCAGAGGATGGATGGATCCAACTAGAGACCTAGAGCATTCAGAGGATAGATGGATCAAACTAGAGACCTAGAGCATTCAGAGGATGGATGGATCAGACTAGAGACCTAGAGCATTCAGAGGATGGATGGATCAAACTAGAGACCTAGAGCATTCAGAGGATGGATGGATCAAACTAGAGACCTAGAGCATTCAGAGGATGGATGGATCAAACTAGAGACCTAGAGCATTCAGAGGATGGATGGATCAAACTAGAGACCTAGAGCATTCAGAGGATGGATGGATCAGACTAGAGACCTAGAGCATTCAGAGACCCCCTATACCCCCTAAAGACCCCCTGGACCCCCTCTGTCTGGAGTTAGCGAGCCTAACACGGTGTGTCATTATATAAACTCAAATAAGCAGCTGGATTAGAACTATAGGAATATATAGTCTTACAAACTATTAGTTATATCAATGTTTAAGATATTAGAGGATTACTACAGAACATGAGGTCCAGTCGGGTCCTCCAGCTGGTCCCGGATCACCCCGCAGCCCACCGCTCACTCACCTATGTTGATGTTACTCGGGAAACTTGTGGTGCTGCAGAGCCCGAGAGGCAGCAGCAGCAGGAGGAGGACCGCCCAGGACATCACCGAGGAGACCGCCGGGGACACCGCCGGGGACACCGGGAAGCTCTGCGGCTGCATGTTACCTCCAGCAGCAGCACCGACCGGAGACACGGAACAACCGGGGTAATCCCATTCACACCCGGACCGGTACTGATCCACCGCAGCCCGGGAACACACTCCCACATCCACCGGCAGTCTGCTTCAGTCCTCTCTCAGGTAGTCTGCTTCAGTCCTCTCTCAGTCTGCTTCAGTCCTCTCTCAGTCTACTTCAGTCCTCTCTCAGGTAGTCTGCTTCAGTCCTCTCTCAGTCTGCTTCAGTCCTCTCTCAGTCTGCTTCAGTCCTCTCTCAGGTAGTCTGCTTCAGTCCTCTCTCAGTCTGCTTCAGTCCTCTCTCAGTCTGCTTCAGTCCTCTCTCAGGTAGTCTGCTTCAGTCCTCTCTCAGTCTGCTTCAGTCCTCTCTCAGTCTGCTTCAGTCCTCTCTCAGTCTGCTTCAGTCCTCTCTCAGGTAGTCTGCTTCAGTCCTCTCTCAGTCTGCTTCAGTTCTCTCAGTCTGCTTCAGTCCTCTCTCAGGTAGTCTGCTTCAGTCCTCTCTCAGTCTGCTTCAGTCCTCTCTCAGTCTGCTTCAGTCCTCTCTCAGGTAGTCTGCTTCAGTCCTCTCTCAGTCTGCTTCAGTTCTCTCAGTCTGCTTCAGTCCTCTCTCAGGTAGTCTGCTTCAGTCCTCTCTCAGGTAGTCTGCTTCAGTCCTCTCTCAGTCTGCTTCAGTCCTCTCTCAGTCTGCTTCAGTCCTCTCTCAGTCTGCTTCAGTCCTCTCAGTGTCTCTCGGACTCTCTCGTAGTATTTCCCTCTCATCAAACATCCACCACAGTCTGCCTCAGTCCTCTCTCTCTGTTTGACTCTCAGTGTCTCTTTCTGTCTGTCTCTCAGTGTCTCTGTCTCTCAGTGTCTCTCAGTGTCTCTGTCTCTCAACAGACGTCCATGTCTGGAGCTCAGAGCTCTGCTGCCGCGTCGACTCTGACTGTCAGAGTGGTTGTTCACCGTTTTTGTACCCGACTACCTCTCCTCTCTCTCCCTCTCTTTCCCTCTCTCTCTCTCTCTCTCTCTCTCCCTCCCCTTTCTCCCTCTCTCTCTCTCTCTCTCTCCCTCTCTCTCTCTCCTCCCCACTCCCTCCCTCCCTCTCTCTCTCTCTTTCTCTCTCTCCCCCTCTCTCTCCTCCCTCCTCCCTCTCTCTCCCTCTCTCTCTCTCTCTCTCCCTCCCCCCCCCTCCCACCCTCCCTCTCTCTCTCTCTTTCTCTCTCTATCTCTCCCTCCCTCTCTCTCTCTTTCTTTCTCTTTCTCTCTCTCTCTCCCTCCCTCCCTCTCTCTCTCTCTCTCTCTCTCTCTCTCATCCCCCCTCCCTTCCTCCCTCCCTCCCTCCCTCTCTCTCTCTCTCTCTCTCATCCCCCCTCCCTTCCTCCCTCCCTCCCTCCCTCTCTCTCTCTCTCTCTCTCTCTCTCTCTCCTCCCCCCTCCCTCCCTCCCTCCCTCCCTCTCTCTCTCTCTCTCTCCTCCCTCCCTCCCTCCCTCCCTCTCTCTCTCTCTCTCTCTCTCCTCCCTCTCTCCCTCTCTCCCCCTCTCTCTCTGTGTTCCTAGTAGAAGAAAGGTCCAGTGTGTCCTGATGAATACGGAGTAACAACTGGAACTGAAGACGCTGAAACGGCTCATCGCCACGGCAACACGACTCACAGTACTACAGGAAGTACTCACAGAGTACTCACTCGTGTACTGTGTACTGTCTGGAGTACTTCTTTACTACAGTATACAAGTATATCGTATACTACATAGTATACATATAGTATACATGACTGTGATTCTATAACATCACTACATGACTCTGATTCTATAACATCACTACATGACTCTGATTCTATAACATCACTACATGACTGATTCTATAACATCACCACATGACTCTGATTCTATAACATCACTACATGACTCTGATTCTATAACATCACTACATGACTGTGATTCTATAACATCACCACATGACTCTGATTCTATAACATCACTACATGACTCTGATTCTATAACATCACTACATGACTCTGATTCTATAACATCACTACATGACTGTGATTCTATAACATCACTACATGACTGATTCTATAACATCACTACATGACTCTGATTCTCTAACATCACTACATGACTGATTCTATAACATCACTACATGACTCTGATTCTATAACATCACTACATGACTGTGATTCTATAACATCACTACATGACTGATTCTATAAAATCACTACATGACTCTGATTCTATAACATCACTACATGACTGATTCTATAACATCACTACATGAATCTGATTCTATAAAATCACTATATGACTCTGATTCTATAAAATCACCACATGACTGTGATTCTATAACATCACTACATGACTGTGATTCTATAACATCACTACATGACTCTGATTCTATAACATCACTACATGACTGATTCTATAACATCACCACATGACTCTGATTCTATAACATCACTACATGACTGATTCTATAACATCACCACATGACTCTGATCCTATAACATCACTACATGACTCTGATTCTATAACATCACTACATGACTGATTCTATAACATCACTACATGACTGTGATTCTATAACATCACCACATGACTCTGATTCTATAACATCACTACATGACTCTGATTCTCTAACATCACTACATGACTGATTCTATAACATCACTACATGACTGTGATTCTATAACATCACTACATGACTCTGATTCTATAACATCACTACATGACTGATTCTATAACATCACTACATGAATCTGATTCTATAAAATCACTACATGACTGATTCTATAACATCACCACATGACTGTGATTCTATAACATCACTACATGACTCTGATCCTATAACATCACTACATGACTCTGATTCTATAACATCACTACATGACTGATTCTATAACATCACTTCATGACTGATTCTGTAACATCACTACATGACTCTGATTCTCTAACATCACTACATGACTGATTCTATAACATCACTATATGACTCTGATTCTATAACATCACTACATGAATCTGATTCTATAACATCACTACATGACTCTGATTCTATAACATCACTACATGACTGATTCTATAACATCACTATATGACTCTGATTCTATAACATCACTACATGACTCTGATTCTATAACATCACTACATGACTCTGATTCTATAACATCACTACATGACTGATTCTATAACATCACTATATGACTCTGATTCTCTAACACCACTACATGAATCTGATTCTATAACATCACTACATGACTGATTCTATAACATCACTACATGACTCTGATTCTATAACATCACTACATGACTGATTCTATAACATCACTATATGACTCTGATTCTATAACATCACTACATGACTGATTCTATAACATCACTACATGACTCTGATTCTATAACATCACTACATGACTGATTCTATAACATCACTACATGACTCTAATTCTATAACATCACTACATGACTGATTCTATAACATCACTACATGACTCTGATTCTATAACATCACTACATGACTGATTCTATAACATCACTACATGACTCTGATTCTATAACATCACTACATGACTGATTCTGTAACATCACTACATGACTCTGATTCTATACATCACTACATGACTGTGATTCTATAACATCACTACATGACTCTGATTCTATAACATCACCACATGACTCTGATTCTATAACATCACTACATGACTGATTCTATAACATCACTTCATGACTGTGATTCTATAACATCACTACATGACTCTGATTCTATAACATCACCACATGACTGTGATTCTATAACATCACTACATGACTCTGATTCTATAACATCACTACATGACTCTGATTCTATAACATCACTACATGACTCTGATTCTATAACATCACTACATGACTGATTCTATAACATCACCACATGACTCTGATTCTATAACATCACTACATGACTGATTCTATAACATCACTTCATGACTGATTCTATAACATCACTACATGACTCTGATTCTCTAACATCACTACATGACTGATTCTATAACATCACTATATGACTCTGATTCTCTAACATCACTACATGAATCTGATTCTATAAAATCACTACATGACTGATTCTATAACATCACTACATGACTCTGATTCTATAACATCACTACATGACTGATTCTATAACATCACTATATGACTCTGATTCTATAACATCACTACATGACTCTGATTCTATAACATCACTACATGACTCTGATTCTATAACATCACTACATGACTGATTCTATAACATCACTATATTACTCTGATTCTCTAACATCACTACATGAATCTGATTCTATAACATCACTACATGACTGATTCTATAACATCACTACATGACTCTGATTCTATAACATCACTACATGACTGATTCTATAACATCACTATATGACTCTGATTCTATAACATCACTACATGACTGATTCTATAACATCACTACATGACTCTGATTCTATAACATCACTACATGACTGATTCTATAACATCACTACATGACTCTGATTCTATAACATACATGACTGATTCTATAACATCACTACATGACTCTGATTCTATAACATCACTACATGACTCTGATCCTATAACATCACCACATGACTGTGATTCTATAACATCACTACATGACTCTGATTCTATAACATCACTACATGACTGATTCTATAACATCACCACATGACTCTGATTCTATAACATCACTACATGACTGATTCTATAACATCACTTCATGACTGTGATTCTATAACATCACTACATGACTCTGATTCTATAACATCACTACATGACTGTGATTCTATAACATCACTACATGACTCTGATTCTATAACATCACTACATGACTGATTCTATAACATCACCACATGACTCTGATTCTATAACATCACTACATGACTGATTCTATAACATTACTTCATGACTGATTCTATAACATCACTACATGACTCTGATTCTCTAACATCACTACATGACTGATTCTATAACATCACTATATGACTCTGATTCTCTAACATCACTACATGAATCTGATTCTATAAAATCACTACATGACTCTGATTCTATAACATCACTACATGACTGATTCTATAACATCACTACATGACTCTGATTCTATAACATCACTACATGACTGATTCTATAACATCACTATATGACTCTGATTCTATAACATCACTACATGACTGATTCTATAACATCACTACATGACTCTGATTCTATAACATCACTACATGACTGATTCTGTAACATCACTACATGACTCTGATTCTATAACATCACTACATGACTGTGATTCTATAACATCACTACATGACTCTGATTCTATAACATCACCACATGACTCTGATTCTATAACATCACTACATGACTGATTCTATAACATCACTTCATGACTGTGATTCTATAACATCACTACATGACTCTGATTCTATAACATCACCACATGACTGTGATTCTATAACATCACTACATGACTCTGATTCTATAACATCACTACATGACTGTGATTCTATAACATCACTACATGACTCTGATTCTATAACATCACTACATGACTGATTCTATAACATCACCACATGACTCTGATTCTATAACATCACTACATGACTGATTCTATAACATCACTTCATGACTGATTCTATAACATCACTACATGACTCTGATTCTCTAACATCACTACATGACTGATTCTATAACATCACTATATGACTCTGATTCTCTAACATCACTACATGAATCTGATTCTATAAAATCACTACATGACTGATTCTATAACATCACTACATGACTCTGATTCTATAACATCACTACATGACTGATTCTATAACATCACTATATGACTCTGATTCTATAACATCACTACATGACTCTGATTCTATAACATCACTACATGACTCTGATTCTATAACATCACTACATGACTGATTCTATAACATCACTATATTACTCTGATTCTCTAACATCACTACATGAATCTGATTCTATAACATCACTACATGACTGATTCTATAACATCACTACATGACTCTGATTCTATAACATCACTACATGACTGATTCTATAACATCACTATATGACTCTGATTCTATAACATCACTACATGACTGATTCTATAACATCACTACATGACTCTGATTCTATAACATCACTACATGACTGATTCTATAACATCACTACATGACTCTGATTCTATAACATCACTACATGACTCTGATCCTATAACATCACCACATGACTGTGATTCTATAACATCACTACATGACTCTGATTCTATAACATCACTACATGACTGATTCTATAACATCACCACATGACTCTGATTCTATAACATCACTACATGACTGATTCTATAACATCACTTCATGACTGTGATTCTATAACATCACTACATGACTCTGATTCTATAACATCACTACATGACTGTGATTCTATAACATCACTACATGACTCTGATTCTATAACATCACTACATGACTGATTCTATAACATCACCACATGACTCTGATTCTATAACATCACTACATGACTGATTCTATAACATTACTTCATGACTGATTCTATAACATCACTACATGACTCTGATTCTCTAACATCACTACATGACTGATTCTATAACATCACTATATGACTCTGATTCTCTAACATCACTACATGAATCTGATTCTATAAAATCACTACATGACTCTGATTCTATAACATCACTACATGACTGATTCTATAACATCACTACATGACTCTGATTCTATAACATCACTACATGACTGATTCTATAACATCACTATATGACTCTGATTCTATAACATCACTACATGACTGATTCTATAACATCACTACATGACTCTGATTCTATAACATCACTACATGACTGATTCTGTAACATCACTACATGACTCTGATTCTATAACATCACTACATGACTGTGATTCTATAACATCACTACATGACTCTGATTCTATAACATCACCACATGACTCTGATTCTATAACATCACTACATGACTGATTCTATAACATCACTTCATGACTGTGATTCTATAACATCACTACATGACTCTGATTCTATAACATCACCACATGACTGTGATTCTATAACATCACTACATGACTCTGATTCTATAACATCACTACATGACTGTGATTCTATAACATCACTACATGACTCTGATTCTATAACATCACTACATGACTGATTCTATAACATCACCACATGACTCTGATTCTATAACATCACTACATGACTGATTCTATAACATCACTTCATGACTGATTCTATAACATCACTACATGACTCTGATTCTCTAACATCACTACATGACTGATTCTATAACATCACTATATGACTCTGATTCTCTAACATCACTACATGAATCTGATTCTATAAAATCACTACATGACTGATTCTATAACATCACTACATGACTCTGATTCTATAACATCACTACATGACTGATTCTATAACATCACTATATGACTCTGATTCTATAACATCACTACATGACTCTGATTCTATAACATCACTACATGACTCTGATTCTATAACATCACTACATGACTGATTCTATAACATCACTATATTACTCTGATTCTCTAACATCACTACATGAATCTGATTCTATAACATCACTACATGACTGATTCTATAACATCACTACATGACTCTGATTCTATAACATCACTACATGACTGATTCTATAACATCACTATATGACTCTGATTCTATAACATCACTACATGACTGATTCTATAACATCACTACATGACTCTGATTCTATAACATCACTACATGACTGATTCTATAACATCACTACATGACTCTGATTCTATAACATACATGACTGATTCTATAACATCACTACATGACTCTGATTCTATAACATCACTACATGACTCTGATCCTATAACATCACCACATGACTGTGATTCTATAACATCACTACATGACTCTGATTCTATAACATCACTACATGACTGATTCTATAACATCACCACATGACTCTGATTCTATAACATCACTACATGACTGATTCTATAACATCACTTCATGACTGTGATTCTATAACATCACTACATGACTCTGATTCTATAACATCACTACATGACTGTGATTCTATAACATCACTACATGACTCTGATTCTATAACATCACTACATGACTGATTCTATAACATCACCACATGACTCTGATTCTATAACATCACTACATGACTGATTCTATAACATTACTTCATGACTGATTCTATAACATCACTACATGACTCTGATTCTCTAACATCACTACATGACTGATTCTATAACATCACTATATGACTCTGATTCTCTAACATCACTACATGAATCTGATTCTATAAAATCACTACATGACTCTGATTCTATAACATCACTACATGACTGATTCTATAACATCACTACATGACTCTGATTCTATAACATCACTACATGACTGATTCTATAACATCACTATATGACTCTGATTCTATAACATCACTACATGACTCTGATTCTATAACATCACTACATGACTGATTCTGTAACATCACTACATGACTCTGATTCTATAACATCACTACATGACTGATTCTATAACATCACTACATGACTCTGATTCTATAACATCACTATATGACTCTGATTCTATAACATCACTACATGACTCTGATTCTATAACATCACTACATGACTCTGATTCTATAACATCACTACATGACTCTGATTCTGTAACATCACTACATGACTGATTCTATAACATCACTACATGACTCTGATTCTATAACATCACTACATGACTCTGATTTTATAACATCACTACATGACTCTGATTCTATAACATCACTACATGACACTGATTCTATAACATCACTACATGACTCTGATTCTATAACATCACTACATGACTGATTCTATAACATCACTACATGACTCTGATTCTATAACATCACTACATGACTCTGATTCTATAACATCACTACATGACTCTGATTCTATAACATCACTACATGACACTGATTCTATAACATCACTACATGACTGATTCTATAAAATCACTATATGAATCTGATTCTATAACATCACTACATTACTCTGATTCTATAACATCACTACATGACTCTGATTCTATAACATCACTACATGACTGATTCTATAACATCACTACATGACTCTGATTCTATAACATCACTACATGACTCTGATTCTATAACATCACTACATGACTCTGACTCTATAACATCACTACATGACTCTGACTCTATAACATCACTACATGACTGTGACTCTATAACATCACTACATGACTCTGATTCTATAACATCACTACATGACTCTGACTCTATAACATCACTACATGACTGTGATTCTATAACATCACTGCATGACTCTGATTCTATAACATTACTGCA
Organism: Sebastes umbrosus; assembly: GCF_015220745.1. Taxonomy (NCBI): domain Eukaryota; kingdom Metazoa; phylum Chordata; class Actinopteri; order Perciformes; family Sebastidae; genus Sebastes; species Sebastes umbrosus. Next base: position 68,343 of record NW_023618542.1, on the reverse strand, counting down.
TGACTCTGATTCTATAACATCACTACATGACTCTGATTCTATAACATCACTACATGACTGTCTGCTTACTCATGACTCTACTACTACTAGTGCCATGTTGACCTGATGTTGGCGCTGGAGGACTACTACTACTAGTAGTACTACTAGAGGTACTAGTAGTACTACTACTATTTAGTCATAGATAAATAAAGTATTGGACACATTAAGATGTTGACGTGTTCTCTCAGAGTCCTGCGTGGGTTCTTTATCAGCAGCCACAGCATTAACTTGTTGGTCTCAACCCTCCAGGAAGAGCGCCGGTCGTCAATCCCAACTTTCGTAGCGGCCAAATGGCGATACGATAACCTCCGTGTCCGTCACGTGATGCCATCGGGCCCAAAAATACTTTTTCCCGTACACTTCCATTGGGAAAGAGACGTCTGTAACTCAGCGGATCATTTATTTTATGAACACTCTAATAGTGCGTTTTAATGATTTAAATCAGGACTAACAGCTGAATCAGAGTTATCCGCTTCCTCTGTTCATGTAAGTGAGATCCAGACCGAGGCTGGAGCGCCAAGCCGGGACGACGGCGTGACGTTGTGACCCCGTGACCGAGTCATGTGACCGAGCGGACGCTACTCCGCCAAGATCCGGGTACTTTTCCAGATGGACGTCCTCTCTATAGGTCCTCTCTATACGTCCTCTCTATACGTCCACGGTGGGTTTCTGCAGCCTCTAATCACAGAGCGGCCGTCCTCCTACACAGTTAGCCCACACAAAGAGTAACGGGGACGCTGCTAATCCTTCTATTCAGACTCTAGTCGCTCATTTACTGAGACAAAACCCAGAGAGACCAACATCATCAGCTCCGTCATCCTAATCCCCACTGATCTATTTATCTGCTCTCCACTAACAGGCTGACGGCAGCGTGGGAGGATCCACCCACCACAGAGACCAGAGAGACCAGAGAGACCACAGAGACCACCGAGACCACCGAGACCAGAGAGACCACAGAGACCACCGAGACCACCGAGACCACAGAGACCACAGAGACCACCGAGACCTCAGAGACCACCGAGACCACAGAGACCACCGAGACCACCGAGACCTCAGAGACCACCGAGACCTCAGAGACCACCGAGATCACAGAGACCACCGAGACCAGAGAGACCACCGAGACCACAGAGACCACCGAGACCTCAGAGACCACCGAGACCACCGAGACCAGAGAGACCAGAGAGACCACAGAGACCACCGAGACCACAGAGACCACCGAGACCTCAGAGACTACCGAGACCACAGAGACCACCGAGACCACCGAGACCAGAGAGACCACAGAGACCACAGAGACCACCCAGACCACCCAGACCACAGAGACCAGAGAGACCACCGAGACCACCGAGACCAGAGAGACCACAGAGACCACCGAGACCAGAGAGACCACCGAGACCAGAGAGACCACAGAGACCACCCAGACCACAGAGACCAGAGAGACCAGAGAGACCACCGAGACCAGAGAGACCACAGAGACCACCCAGACCACCGAGACCACCGAGACCACAGAGACCACAGAGACCACCGAGACCAGAGAGACCAGAGAGACCACAGAGACCACCGAGACCACCGAGACCACAGAGACCAGAGACACCACCGAGACCACCGAGACCTCAGAGACCACCGAGACCAGAGAGACCAGAGAGACCACCGAGACCACCGAGACCAGAGAGACCACAGAGACCACAGAGACCACCCAGACCACCGAGACCACAGAGACCACAGAGACCTCAGAGACCACAGAGACCACCGAGACCACAGAGACCAGAGAGACCAGAGAGACCACAGAGACCACCGAGACCACAGAGACCACTGAGATCACCGAGACCACCGAGACCACAGAGACCACCCAGACCACCGAGACCATCGAGACCACAGAGACCACAGAGACCACCGAGACCACAGAGACCACCGAGACCACCCAGACCACAGAGACCACAGAGACCACCAAGACCACAGAGCCCACAGAGACCACAGAGACCACCGAGACCACAGAGATCACAGAGACCACCGAGACCACAGAGACCACAGAGACCACAGAGACCACCGTCCCTGTTTCCTCACTGATCTGGTCCATCCAGACCGTTACCCAGGGTCTAGAGCTGGACACAGACAGAGCCAGAGCAACACGACCTCCTCTCCACGCCAAACAGAGAGAGCCAGAGCAACACGACCTCCTCTCCACGCCAAACAGAGAGAGCCAGAGCAACACGACCTCCTCTCCACGCCAAACAGACAGAGTCAGAGCAACACTACCTCTTCTCCACGCCAAACAGACAGAGCCAGAGCAACACTACCTCTTCTCCACGCCAAACAGACAGAGCCAGAGCAACACTACCTCCTCTCCACGCCAAACAGACAGAGCCAGAGCAACACGACCTCCTCTCCACGCCAAACAGACAGACAGAGCAACACGACCTCCTCTCCACGCCAAACAGACAGAGCCAGAGCAACACTACCTCTGCTCCACGCCAAACAGACAGAGCCAGAGCAACACGACCTCCTCTCCACGCCAAACAGACAGAGCCAGAGCAACACTACCTCTTCTCCACGCCAAACAGACAGAGCCAGAGCAACACTACCTCTTCTCCACGCCAAACAGACAGAGTCAGAGCAACACAACCTCCTCTCCACGCCAAACAGACAGAGCCAGAGCAACACAACCTCCTCTCCACGCCAAACAGACAGAGCCAGAGCAACACAACCTCCTCTGTAGTAGAGGACTAAACATGAATCTCAACCCTCCAGCTGGTTAAAGCTCTGCTGCCTTCGGCGTTTCTATACATTCAATTACTTATATAACGATATAACTATAGATCTATAGGTCTATATAACTATATAACGATATAACTCTAGATCTATAGGTCTATATAACTATATAACGATATAACTAAAGATCTATAGATCTATATAACTATATAATGATATAACTATAGATCTATAGATCTATATAACTATATAATGATATAACTATAGATCTATAGATCTATATAACTATATAACAAATAACTATAGATCTATAGATCTATATAACTATATAACGATATAACTATAGATCTATAGATCTATATAACTATATAACTATATACCTGTATACCTATATAACTCTATATCTATCTAACGGAGGCTGAGGGTTCATGAATAAATGATGTGGTTAATCTGTAGTTGTTCATACAGGATGATGAGGATGAATAAATGATGATGTCATTGTGTCCACACAGCAGGACTGTTCCATGTAGAAACAACAGAGACCATGTAATGTAATGTGTGTTTACAACAACGCTCAGCCCCCCACCCCCCCCATCTACTCACATTAACATAGAAACATTCAGCTGATAGGACACATCTACATTCACATCTACATTCACATCTACATTCACATCTACATTCACATGTTGTAAACAGACCAACTACACCAACTACAGCTGCTGCGTTATCATCAAGTTCTCACCAGGGTTAGGGTTATCGGTTAGGGTTAGGGTTATCGGTTAGGGTCATTGGTTAGGGTTAGGGCTATTGGTTAGGGTTATTGGTTAGGGTTAGGGTTATCGGTTAGGGTCATTGGTTAGGGTTAGGGTTATTGGTTAGGGTTAGGGTTATTGGTTAGGGTTAGGGTTATCGGTTAGGGTTAGGGTTATTGGTTAGGGTTAGGGTTATTGGTTAGGGTTATTGGTTAGGGTTAGGGTTATCGGTTAGGGTCATTGGTTAGGGTTAGAGTTATTGGTTAGGGTTAGGGTTATTGGTTAGGGTTAGGGTTATCGGTTAGGGTTATTGGTTAGGGTTAGGGTTATCGGTTAGGGTCATTGGTTAGGGTTAGGGTTATTGGTTAGGGTTAGGGTTATTGGTTAGGGTTAGGGTTATCGGTTAGGGTTAGGGTTATTGGTTAGGGTTATTGGTTAGGGTTATTGGTTAGGGTTAGGGTTAGGGTTATCGGTTAGGGTCATTGGTTAGGGTTAGAGTTATTGGTTAGGGTTATTGGTTAGGGTTAGGGTTAGGGTTATCGGTTAGGGTCATTGGTTAGGGTTAGGGTTATTGGTTAGGGTTAGGGTTATTGGTTAGGGTTAGGGTTATTGGTTAGGGTTAGGGTTAGGGTTATCGGTTAGGGTCATTGGTTAGGGTTAGGGTTATTGGTTAGGGTTAGGGTTATTGGTTAGGGTTATTGGTTAGGGTCATTGGTTAGGGTTATTGGTTAGGGTCATTGGTTAGGGTTATTGGTTAGGGCAATTGGTTAGGGTCATTGGTTAGGGTTAGGGTCATTGGTTAGGGTTATCGGTTAGCGTTAGGGTTATTGGTTAGGGTTATTGGTTAGGGTCATTGGTTAGGGTTATTGGTTAGGGCCATTGGTTAGGGTCATTGGTTAGGGTTAGGGTTATCGGTTAGGGTCACTGGTTAGGGTTAGGGTTATTGGTTAGGGTTATTGGTTAGGGTCATTGGTTAGGGTTAGGGTTAGGGTTATTGGTTAGGGTCATTGGTTAGGGTTAGGGTTATCGGTTAGGGTTAGGGTTATTGGTTAGGGTTAGGGTTAGGGTTATCGGTTAGGGTCATTGGTTAGGGTTAGGGTTATTGGTTAGGGTTAGGGTTATTGGTTAGGGTTATTGGTTAGGGTCATTGGTTAGGGTTATTGGTTAGGGTCATTGGTTAGGGTTATTGGTTAGGGCAATTGGTTAGGGTAATTGGTTAGGGTTAGGGTCATTGGTTAGGGTTATCGGTTAGCGTTAGGGTTATTGGTTAGGGTTATTGGTTAGGGTCATTGGTTAGGGTTATTGGTTAGGGTCATTGGTTAGGGTTAGGGTTATCGGTTAGGGTTAGGGTTATTGGTTAGGGTTATTGGTTAGGGTTAGGGTTATTGGTTAGGGTTAGGGTTATTGGTTAGGGTCATTGGTTAGGGTTATTGGTTAGGGCCATTGGTTAGGGTCATTGGTTAGGGTTAGGGTTATCGGTTAGGGTCATTGGTTAGGGTTAGGGTTATTGGTTAGGGTTATTGGTTAGGGTCATTGGTTAGGGTTAGGGTTAGGGTTATTGGTTAGGGTCATTGGTTAGGGTTAGGGTTATCGGTTAGGGTTAGGGTTATTGGTTAGGGTTAGGGTTATTGGTTAGGGTCATTGGTTAGGGTTATTGGTTAGGGCCATTGGTTAGGGTCATTGGTTAGGGTTAGGGTTATCGGTTAGGGTCATTGGTTAGGGTTAGGGTTATTGGCTAGGGTTATTGGTTAGGGTCATTGGTTAGGATTAGGGTTATCGGTTAGGGTTAGGGTTATTGGTTAGGGTTATTGGTTAGGGTTAGGGTTAGGGTTATTGGTTAGGGTTAGGGTTATTGGTTTGGGTCATTGGTTAGGGTTAGGGTTATCGGTTAGGGTTAGGGTTATTGGTTAGGGTTAGGGTTATTGGTTAGGGTTATTGGTTAGGGTCATTGGTTAGGGTTATTGGTTAGGGTCATTGGTTAGGGTTAGGGTTATTGGTTAGGGTCATTGGTTAGGGTTAGGGTTATTGGTTAGGGTTAGGGTTATTGGTTAGGGTTATTGGTTAGGGCCATTGGTTAGGGTAATTGGTTAGGGTTATTTGTTAGGGTCAGGGTTATCAGTTAGGGTTATTGGTTAGGGTTATTGGTTAGGGTCATTGGTTAGGGTTAGGGTTATTGGTTAGGGTTATCGGTTAGGGTTATTGGTTAGGGTCAGGGTTATTGGTTAGAGTTAGGGTTATCGGTTAGGGTTATTGGTTAGTGTTATTGGTTAGGGTCAGGGTCATTGGTTAGGGTTATTGGTTAGGGTTAGGGTTATTGGTTAGGGTTAGGGTTAGGGTTATTGGTTAGGGTTATTGGTTAGGGTCATTGGTTAGGGTCAGGGTTATTGGTTAGGGTTATCGGTTAGGGTTATCGGTTAGGGTCATTGGTTAGGGTTATTGGTTAGGGTTATTGGTTAGGGTTAGGGTTATCGGTTAGGGTTATTGGTTAGTGTCATTGGTTAGGGTTATTGGTTAGGGTTATTGGTTAGGGTTAGGGTTATTGGTTAGGGTTAGGGTTATTGGTTAGGGTCATTGGTTAGGGTTAGGGTTATTGGTTAGGGTTATTGGTTATGGTCAGGGTCATTGGTTAGGGTTATTGGTTAGGGTTAGGGTTATTGGTTAGGGTCAGGGTCATTGGTTGGGGTTATTGGTTAGGGTTAGGACTATCGGTTAGAGTTATTGGTTAGTGTTATTGTTAGGGTCAGGTTCATTGGTTAGGGTTATTGGTTAGGGTCATTGGTTAGGGTCATTGGTTAGGGTTATTGGTTAGGGTTAGGGTCAGGGTTAGGGTCATTGGTTAGGGTCATCGGTTAGGTTCATTGGTTAGGGTTATTGGTTAGGGTCATTGGTTAGGGTCATTGGTTAGGGTTATTGGTTAGGGCCATTGGTTAGGGTCATTGGTTAGGGTTAGGGTTATCGGTTAGGGTCATTGGTTAGGGTTAGGGTTATTGGTTAGGGTTAGGGTTAGGGTTATTGGTTAGGGTTATTGGTTAGGGTCATTGGTTAGGGCCATTGGTTAGGGTTATTGGTTAGGGTTAGGGTTATCGGTTAGGGTTATTGGTTAGGGTCATTGGTTAGGGTTATTTGTTAGGGTTATTGGTTAGGGTCATTGGTTAGGGTCAGGGTTATTGGTTAGGGTCATTGGTTAGGGTCAGGGTTATTGGTTAGAGTTAGGGTTATCGGTTAGGTTATTGGTTAGTGTTATTGGTTAGGGTCAGGGTTATTGGTTAGGGCTAGGGTTATTGGTTAGGGTTAGGGTTAGGGTTATTGGTTAGGGTTATTGGTTAGGGTCATTGGTTAGGGTTAGGGTTATTGGTTAGGGTTATCGGTTAGGGTTATCGGTTAGGGTCATTGGTTAGGGTTATTGGTTAGGGTTAGGGTTATCGGTTAGGGTTATTGGTTAGGGTCATTGGTTAGGGTCATTGATTAGGGTTAGGGTTATTGGTTAGGGTTATTGGTTAGGGTCAGGGTTATTGGTTAGAGTTAGGGTTATCGGTTAGTGTTATTGGTTAGTGTTATTGGTTAGTGTTATTGGTAGGTTATGGTAGGGTCAGGGTCATTGGTTAGGGTTATTGGTTAGGGTTATTGGTTAGGGCTAGGGTTATTGGTTAGGGTTAGGGTTAGGGTTATGGTAGGTCATTGGTTAGGGTCATTGGTTAGGGTCAGGGTTATTGGTTAGGGTTATCGGTTAGGGTTATCGGTTAGGGTCATTGGTTAGGGTTATTGGTTAGGGTTAGGGTTATCGGTTAGGGTTATTGGTTAGGGTCATTGGTTAGGGTTATTGGTTAGGGTTAGGGTTATTGGTTAGGGTTATTGGTTAGGGTTAGGGTTATTGGTTAGGGTCATTGGTTAGGGTTAGGGTTATTGGTTAGGGTCAGGGTCATTGGTTAGGGTTATTGGTTAGGGTTAGGGTTATTGGTTAGGGTCAGGGTCATTGGTTGGGGTTATTGGTTAGGGTTAGGACTATCGGTTAGAGTTATTGGTTAGTGTTATTGTTAGGGTCAGGTTCATTGGTTAGGGTTATTGGTTAGGGTCATTGGTTAGGGTCATTGGTTAGGGTTATTGGTTAGGGTTAGGGTCAGGGTTAGGGTCATTGGTTAGGGTCATCGGTTAGGGTCATTGGTTAGGGTTATTGGTTAGGGCCATTGGTTAGGGTCATTGGTTAGGGTTAGGGTTATCGGTTAGGGTCATTGGTTAGGGTTAGGGTTATTGGTTAGGGTTATTGGTTAGGGTCATTGGTTAGGGTTATTGGTTAGGGCCATTGGTTAGGGTCATTGGTTAGGGTTAGGGTTATCGGTTAGGGTTATTGGTTAGGGTCATTGGTTAGGGTTATTCGTTAGGGTTATTGGTTAGGGTCATTGGTTAGGGTCAGTGTTATTGGTTAGGGTCATTGGTTAGGGTCAGGGTTATTGGTTAGGGTCATTGGTTAGGGTCAGGGTTATTGGTTAGGGTCAGGGTTATTGATTAGGGTCATTGGTTAGGGTCAGGGTTATTGATTAGGGTCATTGGTTAGGGTCAGGGTTATTGATTGGTCCTTCCTGCCAGCTGAGCTGAAGGACTGAAGGTCCAACAGCTTCACTGGGTTCTGGTTCTGCTGCTCTGGGACCAGATGGAGGTTGTGCTAACATAGAAGAGCTAACGAGGGAGCAGCTGCAGTGTTTGTGTCTGTAGTCGCAGCTTTAATCTGACCCAGAATCAGATCAGACACCAGATCAATAAAGGAAGGAAGGAGTCGGTCTTAATAACTGCAGAGACTCACTGAGCAGTGAACGACGTACCACAGAGGACCAGCAAGTACTCACAGCCTTTACTGCAGGAAAAGTACTTATACACACTGTGGAAATACTCCACTACAAGTAAAAGTACTAATACCACACCGTGGAAATACTCCACTACAAGTAAAAGTACTAATACCACACCGTGGAAATACTCCACTACAAGTAAAAGTACAGTATGAAACCTCACTGAAGACACAGTATGGAAGTATTATCAGCTGAATGCCGTTCAAATCCATCAACCCAAACTCTGCTGAATGATCCTGACTTTCGTCACACTTTCCAGCATCGAGACGTAATACAATAAAATGAATAAATATGGAGTATTTCTACACCACAGCGGGGGGTCTGAAGGTCTGGAGGTCTGGAGGTCTGGAGGTCTGGAGATCTGGAGGTCTGGAGGTCTGGAGGTCTGAAGGTCTGGAGGTCTGGAGGTCCCTCAGAAACATCAGAGTCTCAGAGACTTGGTTTCCTGCATTCTGTTGACTTTTAAATAATAAAACACCGCTGCATCATTTTAATGTGAAATACTTCAGATTTGACTTCTCAGGAGAGAAAGCAGAATACTTCTCCGTCTGGTGTGAGCTAATATTCATCAGTTTTTAATTTGTTCATTTGTTTATTTCCTGCTCCTGCTTGAGTATTTCTTTCTCTTAGTTCTGTCCGTCTCTCACTGAATGTCCTTTCAGACACAACACGACTCATCATTACATATACACGTATGATATATAATATATAACGGCTAGCCCAGCGCCGCGGCTTTTCACCGCGTTGAGCAAAGACCAACTTCTGGCGCTGCGCGTTGTGATGTGCGGCGGGTTTTCGCGATCACCTCCTTTCTGCCAGTAAACATCAGGTGGAGCTGAACCGCTGTCCGGCTGTAACCAGTAGAGCTCAGAGTCGTAGTCACCATCTTGGTTTTTGTGAATGAAATGAGCTCGTATTAACCAGCTCGTTATAAGCAGCCCATAATGAGCAGCTGAGGGAGGTCGGAGGTTTTCAGCATCTCGACTGTTTTATTAATGAAATGTGTCAGAGGACATCAGAGGAGGGGAGGGGGGGTTAGCTGGTCGCTGGTTCTGCTTCCTGCTCGCCGTCACAGCGAATCGTCCACCGAAGCAGTTTTAACAAAAGCACTTAAGACAAAAAGCACTTTATGGAGGCTGAAAATAAAAAACACGTCACATTTACTCCCAACACATTACGGGACAATGAGAGGAGTTAAAGGAGGGAGGAAGGAGTTGAAGCGAGGAGAGTCATGAGTCCTTCTTTCCTTCTTTCAGCCTCTAGTCTTTCTATTTGATCTTCATCCTTCCTTTCTGGTTTCTATCCTCCATCTCTCCCAGCTTTTGTTCCTCTAGTTCACACCTTTTCAACGAAGATTCTTCAGTCACAGTTTCTGTTGACGACCTTTTCACTGAACACAAAACAGCTTCGCATTAAACAGCTTCACATTAAACAGCTTCACATTACTGGTCTGTAGCCCAAAATACCTCCTTCTATTTATCTGCTAATGCTAATTAAAACAGTGTCTTTCAGTCAGTTCCATTAATCGAATGTTGTGTCGGCAACACTGCCTCGACATTTGTGGTTGGTGGAGATAAAAGAGGAACAGACTGGTGGACAAAATGAATCCACAATCCAACTGGAAATGAGACAAGAAGCAGCAGCTAAACAGCTGGAAGAAGTCCTGTTTCTGTTGTCAGACGTGATTTACGGCGTCTCGTAACCACTGGATGTTCAGCAGCAGTCGCTGCCGAGCTGCTGGTGAGAATCATTAGTTTTTAATGGTGAACATCAGCATGAATGCAGGTTAATACCAGCAGCTGGGCCGTGAGTGTTTGACATTTCAAATGACGGATCACAGAGAAAGTTGGATGAGACAGAAAGTTGTTGAACTCTCCCGAGCAGCCGCCGGTTTGTTCCGTTAACGCTCTTCTTTGTTCCTTTAACATTGATTCAGCGTGGAGACGGAGAGAAACCAATACGACACACATTTAACTGGCTCAGCGTGGACGTATTCAGGTCTTCCTCTCCTCCGCTCGCAGGATGAAAAGAAAAGAAAGACTTCCCTTCACCGGCCCGGCTGTCAGCTGTGGTTAGAGCTGCAGGAGGTGAGGAGGAGGAGGAGGACGGGAGGATGAAGAACAGAAAGGAGTTGGAGGATTTTTTGGTGGGATGAAACCTCGACTGTGAGACCTGTCAAAATAAGAGCGAGGGAGAGACGGAGAGAGCGGAAGACAAGGTTTGGCTTCAGAGAACTTTTCTGCCCTCCCAGCGACACTACTTACATAAAACACCAACAAAGAAGAGACGAGCAGAACGGCATCACTACGTCTTTCATCTTCTTACTCCTCTCTAAACCAAGATGGAGACGGACAAAAACCAAGATGGAGACGACCAGAAACCAAGATGGAGACGATTAAAAACCAAGATGGAGACGACTAAAAACCAAGATGGAGACGATTAAAAACCAAGATGGAGACGACTAAAAACCAAGATGGAGACGGACAAAAACCAAGATGGAGACGACCAAAAACCAAGATGGAGACGGACAAAAACCAAGATGGAGACGACCAAAAACCAAGATGGAGACAACTAAAAACCAAGATGGAGACGGACAAAAACCAAGATGGAGACGACTAAAAACCAAGATGGAGACGGACAAAAACCAAGATGGAGACGGACAAAAACCAAGATGGAGACGGACAAAAACCAAGATGGAGACGACTAAAAACCAAGATGGAGACAACTAAAAACCAAGATGGAGACGGACAAAAACCAAGATGGAGACGGACAAAAACCAAGATGGAGACGGACAAAAACCAAGATGGAGACGGACAAAAATCAAGATGGAGACAACTAAAAACCAAGATGGAGACGGACAAAAACCAAGATGGAGACGACTAAAAACCAAGATGGAGACGACTAAAAACCAAGATGGAGACGGTCAAAAATCAAGATGGAGACGACCAGAAACCAAGATGGTGACGGCTAAAAACCAAGATGGAGACGGACAAAAACCAAGATGGAGACGGACAAAAACCAAGATGGAGACGGACAAAAACCAAGATGGAGACGGACAAAAATCAAGATGGAGACAACTAAAAACCAAGATGGAGACAACTAAAAACCAAGATGGAGACGGACAAAAACCAAGATGGAGACGACTAAAAACCAAGATGGAGACGACTAAAAACCAAGATGGAGACGGACAAAAATCAAGATGGAGACGACCAGAAACCAAGATGGTGACGGCTAAAAACCAAGATGGAGACGGACAAAAACCAAGATGGAGACGGACAAAAACCAAGATGGAGACGGACAAAAACCAAGATGGAGACGACCAAAAACCAAGATGGAGACGGACAAAAACCAAGATGGAGACGGACCAAAAACCAAGATGAAGACGACTAAAAACCAAGATGGAGACGACTAAAAACCAAGATGGAGACGGACAAAAACCAAGATGGAGACGACCAAAAACCAAGATGGAGACGACTAAAAACCAAGATGGAGACGGACAAAAACCAAGATGGAGACGACCAAAAACCAAGATGGAGACGACTAAAAACCAAGATGGAGACGACCAAAAACCAAGATGGAGACGACTAAAAACCAAGATGGAGACGGACAAAAACCAAGATGGAGACGACTAAAAACCAAGATGGAGACGGACAAAAACCAAGATGGAGACGACTAAAAACCAAGATGGAGACGGACAAAAACCAAGATGGAGACGACTAAAAACCAAGATGGAGAGGGACAAAAACCAAGACAGAGACGACTAAATACCAAGATGGAGACGGACAAAAACCAAGATGGAGACGACTAAAAACCAAGATGGAGACAACTAAAAACCAAGATGGAGACGGACAAAAACCAAGATGGAGACGACTAAAAACCAAGATGGAGACGACTAAAAACCAAGATGGAGACGGACAAAAACCAAGATGGAGACGGACAAAAACCAAGATGGAGACGACTAAAAACCAAGATGGAGACAACTAAAAACCAAGATGGAGACGGACAAAAACCAAGATGGAGACGGACAAAAACCAAGATGGAGACGGACAAAAACCAAGATGGAGACGGACAAAAATCAAGATGGAGACAACTAAAAACCAAGATGGAGACGGACAAAAACCAAGATGGAGACGACTAAAAACCAAGATGGAGACGACTAAAAACCAAGATGGAGACGGTCAAAAATCAAGATGGAGACGACCAGAAACCAAGATGGTGACGGCTAAAAACCAAGATGGAGACGGACAAAAACCAAGATGGAGACGGACAAAAACCAAGATGGAGACGGACAAAAACCAAGATGGAGACGGACAAAAATCAAGATGGAGACAACTAAAAACCAAGATGGAGACGGACAAAAACCAAGATGGAGACGACTAAAAACCAAGATGGAGACGACTAAAAACCAAGATGGAGACGGACAAAAATCAAGATGGAGACGACCAGAAACCAAGATGGTGACGGCTAAAAACCAAGATGGAGACGGACAAAAACCAAGATGGAGACGGACAAAAACCAAGATGGAGACGGACAAAAACCAAGATGGAGACGACCAAAAACCAAGATGGAGACGGACAAAAACCAAGATGGAGACGGCCAAAAACCAAGATGAAGACGACTAAAAACCAAGATGGAGACGACTAAAAACCAAGATGGAGACGGACAAAAACCAAGATGGAGACGACCAAAAACCAAGATGGAGACGACTAAAAACCAAGATGGAGACGGACAAAAACCAAGATGGAGACGACCAAAAACCAAGATGGAGACGACTAAAAACCAAGATGGAGACGACCAAAAACCAAGATGGAGACGACTAAAAACCAAGATGGAGACGGACAAAAACCAAGATGGAGACGACTAAAAACCAAGATGGAGACGGACAAAAACCAAGATGGAGACGACTAAAAACCAAGATGGAGACGGACAAAAACCAAGATGGAGACGACTAAAAACCAAGATGGAGAGGGACAAAAACCAAGACAGAGACGACTAAATACCAAGATGGAGACGGACAAAAACCAAGATGGAGACGACTAAAAACCAAGATGGAGACGGACAAAAACCAAGATGGAGACGACTAAAAACCAAGATGGAGACGACTAAAAACCAAGATGGAGACGGACAAAAACCAAGATGGAGACGACTAAAAACCAAGATGGAGACGGACAAAAACCAAGATGGAGACGGACAAAAACCAAGATGGAGACGGACAAAAACCAAGATGGAGACGACTAAAAACCAAGATGGAGACGACCAAAAACCAAGATGGAGACGACTAAAAACCAAGATGGAGACGGACAAAAACCAAGATGGAGACGACTAAAAACCAAGATGGAGACGGACAAAAACCAAGATGGAGACGGACAAAAACCAAGATGGAGACGGACAAAAACCAAGATGGAGACGACTAAAAACCAAGATGGAGACGACCAAAAACCAAGATGGAGACGGACAAAAACCAAGATGGAGATGACTAAAAACCAAGATGGAGACGGACAAAAACCAAGATGGAGACGGACAAAAACCAAGATGGAGACGGACAAAAACCAAGATGGAGACGACTAAAAACCAAGATGGAGACGACTAAAAACCAAGATGGAGACGGACAAAAACCAAGATGGAGACGACCAAAAACTAAGATGGAGACGACTAAAAACCAAGATGGAGACGACCAAAAACCAAGATGGAGACGGACAAAAACCAAGATGGAGATGGTCAAAAACCAAGATGGAGACGGACAAAAACCAAGATGGAGACGACCAGAAACCAAGATGGTGACGGTCAAAAATCAAGATGGAGACGACCAGAAACCAAGATGGTGACGGCTAAAAACCAAGATGGAGACGGACAAAAACCAAGATGGAGACGACCAAAAACCAAGATGGAGACGGACAAAAATCAAGATGGAGACAACTAAAAACCAAGATGGAGACGGACAAAAACCAAGATGGAGACGACTAAAAACCAAGATGGAGACGACTAAAAACCAAGATGGAGACGGACAAAAATCAAGATGGAGACGACCAGAAACCAAGATGGTGACGGCTAAAAACCAAGATGGAGACGGACAAAAACCAAGATGGAGACGGACAAAAACCAAGATGGAGACGGACAAAAACCAAGATGGAGACGACCAAAAACCAAGATGGAGACGGACAAAAACCAAGATGGAGACGGACAAAAACCAAGATGGAGACGACCAAAAACCAAGATGGAGACGACTAAAAACCAAGATGGAGACGGACAAAAACCAAGATGGAGACGACCAAAAACCAAGATGGAGACGACTAAAAACCAAGATGGAGACGACCAAAAACCAAGATGGAGACGACTAAAAACCAAGATGGAGACGGACAAAAACCAAGATGGAGACGACTAAAAACCAAGATGGAGACGGACAAAAACCAAGATGGAGACGACTAAAAACCAAGATGGAGACGGACAAAAACCAAGATGGAGACGACTAAAAACCAAGATGGAGAGGGACAAAAACCAAGACAGAGACGACTAAATACCAAGATGGAGACGGACAAAAACCAAGATGGAGACGACTAAAAACCAAGATGGAGACGGACAAAAACCAAGATGGAGACGACTAAAAACCAAGATGGAGACGACTAAAAACCAAGATGGAGACGGACAAAAACCAAGATGGAGACGACTAAAAACCAAGATGGAGACGGACAAAAACCAAGATGGAGACGGACAAAAACCAAGATGGAGACGGACAAAAACCAAGATGGAGACGACTAAAAACCAAGATGGAGACGACCAAAAACCAAGATGGAGACGGACAAAAACCAAGATGGAGATGACTAAAAACCAAGATGGAGACGGACAAAAACCAAGATGGAGACGGACAAAAACCAAGATGGAGACGGACAAAAACCAAGATGGAGACGACTAAAAACCAAGATGGAGACGACTAAAAACCAAGATGGAGACGGACAAAAACCAAGATGGAGACGACCAAAAACTAAGATGGAGACGACTAAAAACCAAGATGGAGACGACCAAAAACCAAGATGGAGACGGACAAAAACCAAGATGGAGACGGACAAAAACCAAGATGGAGACGGACAAAAACCAAGATGGAGACGGACAAAAACCAAGATGGAGACGGTCAAAAACCAAGATGGAGACGACCAAAAACCAAGATGGAGACGATGAGTGATGTCACGGTGACTACGTAGACACATCTATACTTTATCTGTAGTACTACTTTAACTACGTTGAGATGATGATACTGACGTTCTTTTGAATGCATGTTTACGGTACCAGAGTACCACGGGGTGGTATTAGTACTTTACTGCAGTAAACGATCTGAGTACTTCTTCCAGCAGAAAAAGAAATGTTCCAGGCTGTAAATGTTGAAAAACACACGCACGCACGCACGCACGCACGCACGCACGCACGCACACACACACACACACACACACACACACACACACACACACACACACACACACACACACACACACAGCAGTTATCTGCTCTCTCTT